>NW_007250968.1:426750-488830 GCF_000164805.1 Carlito syrichta | reverse complement strand
GTCCCCGAGACCGACAGCCGCCACCGAGGCCGCCCCAACGAGAAGGCCGCAGCGCGGGGAGTCCCTAAGATGGCAGCCGCGGCTGCACCGGCCGCCCTTCCCACGATGCCCTGCGCCGAACGTGCCGAAGCGCCGGCCCCGCCCCCTGGCGGTAGGCGGCGAGGGGAGCCGAAGGCGGGCGAGCGCTTCCGAGCGCGCTCGGCTTTTTCCGCCAGCCCCGGCGGAAGCCTGAGACGGGCTAGTTGCAGAGTCTCGCTCTTGCATCCGTGATTTTTTTTTTTTTTTTCCTGGTAAAATGCCAGCACCATGTAGAGTGAATTAATTACATTTTCGTGCGATTTAACTCACGCCTCGGCAGAGGTTGATTGATTGCCTTATTTTCTGGGAGTTGGTTTTGTCAGGCGAAACCTAAACAGTGTATCCGGCTGATCGTGGACATTTGCTTCTTGTAACATAGTTTCTAGAAGTTAGTTTCCTCATTTGTAGAATGGAGATAAGCACACTTTCTGAAGTGCTGGTGAGGCTTACAGGAGGTAAAGTATGCTGCAGGTTTTGATACATATTAGCTAATGCTCTGTAAAGGGCGTAATGTACCTTCTAACGGCTTTAATGTATTGACAAGTGCTTAGTTCTTACAATTCTGAGTTGAGTACTACTATCGTCCTTAGAGATAGAACCCCGAGGTCCAGAGAGGTTAAATAAGTTGCCTAAAGTCACACAGCTCTTAATTGTAGGTGACAGAAAAGGGACGCGTACCCAGATCATGTTGTGCAAAGCCTTTGCACATAACCAACAAGCCCCACCAAACCCTCACCAAGAAAAGTTTTGTTCCTATATGGTACAACAATCTAACTGTGTCATGGTCAAGCCCCCAAGGAAGAGGCAACATTATTTGTAGATGATAGGAAACCTTGAAAATCTAAATGCCTCTATTTTAAAATTGAGTGCAGTCAAATGCTTAACTCGAGATAGATAAATGGAAGAAAAATTAGAAATGTTCCTTTGAGTAAGAAATAACTTCTTAAAATAACAAGATTTTCTCCACAATGGCACCAGGAACCATAAAATACTTAGGAAAAAACCATTGCAAAAGCTTCATGATAAACTTTTGCTGAAGGGTAGCAATAAGGCCCCAATAATGGGACACATACTGTATTCCTGGTCGGTTAAAAAAAAAAGCCAATTCTTCCCAAGTCAAATTACAAAATTAGTGCTATTCCCATGAGAGTCACAAATTCTCTTGTGGATGGGTATGCTAGAACTAATTAAATAATTTTAAGTTTTATATGGAAGATCACATAGTTGTGAATTATCAAGAAACTTTTGAAAAGGAAGAGTGGTATCTTTGTTTCTGTGGGCTGCAATAACAAGATACCACAAACCCGGTGCTTTATAAACAACAGAAATTTATTTCTCACAGTTCTGGAGGTTGGAAGACCAAGATCAAGGTGCCAGCAGATTTCGTTTCTGGTGAGGCCCAGAGATTCAAAGACAATTTACAATGGTACCTTCTTGCAGTGCCCTCACATGGTAGAAGGGGCGAGCCAGCTGAGTTCTGTCTTAAGGGCACTGGTCTGAATGCTTGTGCCCCCCAAAATTAATATGCTAAAACCTAATTCCTCATGCAATGATATTTAAATGTGGGGCATTTGGGAGTTGACTGGATCATGGGGGCTCCAGCCTAATAAGTGAAATTAGTGCCTGTGTCAGTCCATTCCTGCTGCTGTAACAAAATACCTTAGAATGGGTAATTTGTAAATAATAGACATTTATTTCTCATAGTTCTGAAGGGTAGGAGGTCCACGATCAAGGCTCTGGCAGATTCAGTGTGTGTTAAGGGCTTGTTCTCTACTTCCAAGATGGTACCTTGTTGCTGGTTTCTCAGGAAGGGATCTGTCCTCACATGATGGAAGAGACTGTAAGCAAAAGAGCAAACGAAAAAGGAACTAGTGTGCTCCTTTCAATTTCTTTTATCAGTGCATTAATCCCATTCATGACAGTGAAGCCTCAAGGCTTAGTCACTTCTCAGTGGGCTCCGCCTCTCGATACCATCACATTGGTTATTAGGTTCCAAGATACGAATTTTGGAGGGACATATACATTTAAACCATTGCAAGATATTAGCACAGAAATAGGAAATAGTACAACAGAGGAAAGATCTATTCTTCAGATACATTCAATTAAAAAAAATTTAATGTAGAATGTATAGAATTACGCACCCCCTTTATAATGAAAATAGTTCTGTCAATCTAACCATCTGTGTATATCTATAACTATATCTATCTATCTATCTATCTGGAATGAAGTATACAAATATGACATACATGGATTTATATATCCATATATAGTATGGATATATATTATATATAGATATACCTGGAGTTTCATTTATATATGTATATGTGTAGACGCACACAGACACACACACAGAGGGTATCACACATACACATTTTAAGAAAGGAAAAAAACTCTATTCAAATTGTAACACTCAATAAGATGAAGTCACATTTGACTTATGTAATTACAAGCAGTGCTCAAAGTGGTTACCATCAGCGTCAAATACTTCTTGTCATGGTGAGCATCTCTTAAAATCTGTATGCATTTTTTAAAATTTTTTTTGGCATCCCCGGTTTTGTGTGCGTGTGTATTCAGAATAATGTCTATTTAATATTAAAGTCTGTTATTTCTAATTAGTGAATTAATTTTCTAGAGCTGCCCCAACAAATTACCACAGACTGGTGGCTCAAACTAACATAAATGTCTTCACTTATGTTCAAAACCAAGATGTCAGCAAGGCTGGTTCTTTTGGAGGCGCTGAGGAAGAATCTGTTCTGGGCCTCTCTCCTAGTTCCTAGGGCTGTTGGCATTCCTCAGCTTGCAATCTCTGTCTCTGTCTTCATTGTGCATCTGTCCTTCTTGTAAGAGCACTGAGGACTGGATTTAGGACCATATGGGATTACAGAGCTTTTAAAAGAGGATGATATCTACCCTGCTCTGGCCATACCTTTTTGTTGCCAACAGAGAACGGTGAGGGGGGTGCATTAAAGCCCCAGATGACTAGGGAATATCTCTGAGGATGCATTGAAGGAATGAGGGATACATACAAGTTATGCCTGCATTTTATGGTATAATTACCAAAGTCGTGGCATTTCACACTCCCTGAACTCATCTTGTGTTCTTATGTGTTCACTTGTTTATTGGCAGTTTTTTCCTCACCAGAATCCAGATTTCAGGCATTTGCCTATTTTGTGTCCACTGAAACCCCATGGGTTAGCACTCTAATCTCAATAAAAATACACCAAGTATACCTTGAAAGAATCAGATTTTTGTGATTTTTTTTTTCACTCTGAGTATGTTTGGTCTTATTTGTTTTGTTTTTAGACCCTTTAAAAATGCCCAGTTGCCTCCCCTCCCCCATTTCCTTCTCCCAATAAAAGCATTTTCTCAGTTCATCTCTGAATAATCTTGATAGCCAAATATAAACAACACACCATTCAAAACCAGGTCATTCTAAAGAACAATTCAAATGTAAAAAATGCCAAGGAGATGACTGAAAAGATCATTCCTCCTAATTCTTAAATTACTAATCCTCAATTGTTTTTCCCCACTTTTCAGAATCAGAGATCTATTTTGTCACAATTCCAGGAAGCGTCATTTCTTGAACTCGTAAATGTCGAGTCCCTGGTTTATGGAAAATCCCACGCCAGTTGCTCAGAGAATTAAGTCTACACTTAAAGTGTGGGTGGAGTCCTTAGGGACCATGCTTCCCCTCTCTGTAACTCACTCACCAACCCATCGCTCTCTTTTATTGCTAGTTTTACGCTCTCATACCCCGACTTTTCCCAAGCTGTTTGAAATCCTATTTGTACCCATTTCTCCCCACCCCACCTGACTCCCAGCCCCTTGGAAGGCTGCCTCCTTGACAGCAATTATCATATCTGTAATTTTAAAAAAATATTCATTAACTAACATCCAGCCAGCCACAGTGGCTCATGTCTGTATTCCCAAGGCTTTGAGAGGCTGAGACAGAAGAATTGCTTGAGGCTAGGAGTTCAACACCCGTGAGATCCTGTCTCTACAAAAAAAAAAAAAAAAAAAAATGTGAGTCAGAGTCTCACTCTGTTGCCCAGGCTGGAGTGTAGTGGCACGATCACGGCTCACTGTAGCCTCGACTCCCTGGGCTCAGGTGATCCTTCTGCTTTAGTCTTCTGAATAGCTGGACTTTACAGGCTTGCACCACCAAGCCCAGCTAATTTTTTTTTTTGTAGAGAAAGGGTCTTGAACTCCTGGCCTCAAGTAATCCTCTGACCTTGGCCTCCCAAAGTGCTGCAATTACAGGCATGAGTCACTGCTCCCAGCCTACAGAAAATGTTTTAAAAACTAACCAGGTATGGTGGGACACACTGGTAATCCCAGCTACTTGGGAACCCAGAAGTTTGATATTATAATGAGCTATGTTCACCCCACTACACTCCAGCCTGGGCAACAGAAAGAGCCTATCTCTAAAAAATAAAAAATATTTTTAAAAAAGGTTTTTAAAAAAGTAAATTATTTAATATCCATCTCTCTTGCTAAAAAGTGAACACCTTAGGGGGTGCTGTGCCGAGTTTGTTCACTGCTGTAATTCTCCCCAGGCCTCGCACCTGCCTCTTGGGAAGCGTTGGAAAAACATTCTGAATGAGTAAATAAATATGGGATGTGTTGTCTGGCTTCCCCTGGCAGCCTTAAAGCACAGATTCCCTTAAAAGAGTTTTAAACAGAATTCAAAATTACAGAATATTACATAATTTGAACATAGAGCAAGCTGCTTTCATCACAGCTCTGGCAATAAAATCTGGAGAACTCTAGCTTCCAAAAACTATCTTATGATTCATTTCAAAAATGTTTGGTTCTGTACAAAACAAACAGTCTTTTTTCCTAAGACAAATGATCACCAACTCTCCATCTAAAACTTTTGTAGGAAGCCCTATGCTATGCAATGTAAACCGTGCCTCTGTGCACAAACAAACAAAGGGGGAAAAAACAATGCTTGTCAAAAAGGGACTCCTTAATTCAGGAGGCAGAAAAAAAAAACCCTGCAGACTGGGAGAAGCACAAGCAGACAGTTTCAGCAGCAGCGAATGCAGGCATCTCTGTCGTTTCTCTTAAACTGCCAGAATAGCAAAGTAGCAAAAGCTCTTGGTGCTGTGAGCGTGGAAGGCAGCAAACACCTTTCCCAGAAACTTGCTCAGGCTGGGCAGTGACCGTGAGCCCCGAGAGATGGGAGTGTGAGCTTGACAGGCTCTAACAGGGAGCCAGGCCAGAGCAAGACGCCAAGTTTACTGTGTTGAGTAAACGAATCAGGACTTGGGAAGCAAGGATTTTTTTTTTTTTTTAAATGTCAGTAGCTTTACGGGGGTTCAAATAGTCTTCAGTTAGATAGTTTCATTACATAGTGGAGAAGAAATCTGGGCTTTATGTGTACCCCCACCCCCACCTGTGCACACTGTACCCCATAGGTGGCCCTTAGTTTACCTCTCACTTACGTGAGAATATGCGGTGTTTGGTTTTCTGTTCCTGTGTTTGTTCACTTAGGAAAATGTTCTCCAATTCCATCCAAGTGGTTGCAAAAGACATTATTTCATTCTTTTTGATGAGTGAATAGAATTCCATAGAGTGTATACACCACATCTTCATGATCCACTGATCAATTGATAGGCCTTCGTGTGCCTTCCAGAGCCTTGCAATCGTGAGGAGAGATGTTTTTCAAAAGGGTTATTGGAAGAGATTGGATCACGTGGTAGGGTGTGAAGCGAGACTATTGCAATAAGGAGAACACTCTAGCCATGAGGTCTGCAAGCATCTCAGGAGTTAGGCAAAAAGGGGTTTTCTTTTATAAAGAAGAGTAAAGAAGTCTATAGAGAACTAGGTAGGGGGACGTGGATGAAAGATGGCATGGTGTGTGGTGAATCGCAGAATGTTCTCTGATGTCAGACTGTTCTCGGGTGGTGATGAATGTTGGCTTGGGCTCAGGGTGGGTGAAAGTTCTGGTACCTGGGGAGGAAAGAAGCTTAACCAAAGTTTGATAAATAAGCATTTTGTTTCTGTGAATCAGTGGGGACAAAATAATTCAACTAATGCATGAAGCAAAGAATAGGAATTTGGAAGGTCTGTGGCAAGGGGAGCTTCCGTGAATCTCACTAAGTCATGTGAGGAAGGGGGAGAGGGGGGGCCGTGCTTCTAAGTAAGTCATTTCTCCCAACACAAAGGATGGGAGGTTTCTTAACCTTCTCTGATTTCCAGGAGCAAGGGGTGCAGGTAAAATTCAACACTGTCCACAGTAAGGGCTTCTAAGGACAACTTGACTGTCTTCATTGATTCTTTCTCTGACTCTCTTCCTCTATTTAGAGAGACAAGAGTTTCTGACCTATATCCTTTTTCTTTCCTCTCAAGAACCTCTTTCAGCATTTCTTGCAAGGCAGGTTTACTGGTCACAAATTCCCTTGGTTTTTGTTTATCTGAGAGAGTCTTTATTTCTCCATCACCTTTAAAGGATAATTTTGCTGGATACAAAATTCTACATGGGTTTTTTATTTTCTTTCTTTCTTTCAAAACTTGGAATAGTTTATTCCATTCTCTTCTTGCTTGCCTGGTTATTAACAAGAAGTCCGGTCTAATGTTTGTCCTTGTTCTCCTATAAGTATGACCACTACCCCATCCACACCCCTAGACTTCTTACCAGAATTTCTCTTTGTCTTTGTTTTTCTGCAGTTGTCTTTGTTTTTTGGCATTTATCCTGCTTGATGTTCTCTAGATACTTTAATCTATGGCTTGATTTTTGTTAATAATTGTGGAAATTCCCAGTCATTGTTATTTAAATATGTGTTCTATTTCTTGCTTTCTTTGTTCTCCTTTTGTTATTCATTAGTATATGTTATGCCTCTTGTGTTTCACTGTTCTTGGATATTCTGTTTTATTAATTTTTTTTTCTTTTTGCATTTCAGTTTAGGAAGTTCCTACTGACATCTCTTCAAACTCACTTATTCTTTCTTGGGCTGTAACCAGTCTACTGATGAGCCTATCAAAGGCATTCTTCATTTCTGTTTCAGAAGTATTACAGAAGTGGTGTCAATTTCTAAGACTCCCTTCATCCTTGTTTAGAATCTTCGTCTCTCTTCTTACATCACCTATCTTTTCTTACAAGTTGTCCAATTTTTTTTTTTTTTTTAGTTGGAGTCTCACTTTGTGCCCAGGCTGGAGTATAGTGGCATGCTCACGGCCACGGCTGCCTCGACCTGCTGGGCTCAAGTGATTCTTCCACCTCAACCTTCCAAGTAGCTGGAGCCACAGGCACACATCACCATGCTTGGCTAATATTTTTATTGTTTGTAGGCATCAGGTCTTGCCAAGTTGCCCAGGCTGGTCTTAAGTCCATGGGCTCAGGCAATCCTCTCACCTCAGCCTCCCAAAATGAGCCACCTAACCTGGCCAACAAATTGTCCAATTTTTTATTAGTGTTTTAATCATATAGTTGTTTTAAATCCTAATGTCATTTTAAGAATCTCTGGCATATGTGAGTATTCTCTGATGCTCGCTTTATCTTTTCTGATTTTTTTTTTTTTCTAGCCTTTTGGCACATCTTGTAATTTTTTTTTTTTTTTTTTGAGTTGGAGTCTCACTCTGTCACCCAGACTGGAGTGCAGTGGCCGCTCCCAGTCACCGCAGCCTCACCTGCTGGGCTCCAGCGATCCTTCCACCTCAGCCTTCTAAGTAGCCGGAATTACAGGCTTGCGCTACCACGCCCGGCTGATTTTTTGATTTATTGTAGAGATGAGGTCTCGCTGCCCAGGTGGGTCTCGAACCCGCGGGCTCAGACAATCCACTCACCTCAGCCTCCCAAAGGCACGGGATTACAGGCTGAGCTACCGAGCCCAGCTCATCTTGTAATTTCTTACTAAAAGCCAGATGTGACGTTTTATGTTTATCTGGCTAGAAGTTTGGCTGTGTTTACTGTTTGCTGATGTCAGAAGCTTCAATGTCTTCTGTCCTTGTTCTTGTCTCCCCTGTTGTCTATACATTTTTCTAGGATCCCTTTCTTAAGAGTCTGGTCCTCACAGTTCTTTTAGCTGCAACCCCCGTCAATATACAGGATCCCTCTTGATTTGGGGGTAAAATATGGGTGGAGAGCCAATTGATAATCCTATGTTGGGACCTGTGTCCCTGGGCTGTGACTAAATGGTGTTTCTCAATTTTTTTTCTTTCCCTTCAGGCAAGACAGGCAGGCTACAAGGGGCTCAAGTTGGGTCATTTTCTGTCCCCCACATCAGGTGAGGCTCTGGCCATATGTGCCTTCACTGGTATGTATACACATTTTAAGAGATGTTATCTATGTATTACTTTTAGTTTGATGTAATCAGAAGTGTCTCAATGCTGGTGGTAATCACTGAGCACCGTTTGTAATTGTGACTTGTATTCATCTTTTATTATCAGTATATATTATTATAATTTTAATACAGTTTTTTATCCTTTCTTATAATGTGCATACATTTTTTGGCACCCTCTGTATCTGTTGTGGAGAACGCTCTGAGTGTATTTCAGAATGGTTACTTTCCCTTCCCAGGCCAAATATGAAGGAATTTTTCTCCTGTCTGAACCATGAGAACCTGGTGTAGTATCTGGAGATCAAATGCAAGACTACATATCTCCCTGCCTCTTAAACTGAGCCCTCAGAAATATTTATCTCTCAAGTGAGTCCACCCCTAGCCTCTTATAATTGGTCGTGTTCTCACCTGTTACTGGTTCCAGCAGCTTCTGCCTCAAGTTAGCTGATCTGTAATCTTTATACTCACCTGTCTCTTGAGTTTTTGGTTGGTTTGTCCTGTGACTTCAATTCTGTGATGGCCTTAAGAAAAGTCACTGATTTTCAGCTTGCTTTTGTTGTTAGTTACTCTGGGAAGGGAAGAGGTGATGTTCATAATTTTGATTTTATTTTGTTTTTATATTTAAATATGCTTTTTAAAAATTTCTATAAGAATTATACACTACACTAATAATCTCTGAAACTTGTCTGTTTTTTTCAGACAACACAATCTTTTAGTGTATATATATATATATATATATATAGAGAGAGAGAGAGAGAGAGAGAGAGAGAGAGAGACTGTCACACACTCACATATACTTGAGCTATATCCTCTCTCTGAATTTCTTTTCCCTGTTTGAACAGAGCAATCTTTCCTTAAATAAAAAGCAAAGCTGAGATACTCAAAAGAGTCCCAGAGGTTACTGTCTCACTGCCAGCCTGTTGCTCGTTAGTTGGCTTTCTTGGAGGAGGAAGTTAGTTTAGAAATGGCCCACTTTCCTTTCTCCTCACTTCCATTGCAGGCCAGGGTTAGTCAATTAAAGGCAAGCTCAACTGTCTTCCTTAAGTACTTGTGTGAGGTTTATGAATAGAAAGGATTCGCATTTATTGGCAAACTGTGATGCCCCAAGAACCGTGCTGAATGATCCTCAAACTTGGACATGTATCCAATCATCTAGAGAGCTGGTGAAATGCACATCTTCGTTCAGTGTGAAGTGGGGCCGGTGTGTCAGCATTTCTCACTAGGTGATGCCCGTGCTGCCTGTCCACCACCACTTGTCTCAATGGACACCCTCTTGCCCCACTTACAAGTATGTGCTCTGAGGAGAGTCTCAGCTTTTGCACAATTTCCCAGCTAGTCATTTAAATCCAGGTTCTTCCAACTACACATAAAGTCATAAAAGAGAAGCCCTGTGATTTCTTTTGAGGGGGAGAGGGTAGAGATGGGGGTCTTACAATGTTGCCCAGGCTGGTCTCAAACTCCTGGCCTCAAGTGATCCTCCCACTTCTGCCTCCCAAAGCCCTGGATTTACAGACATGAGCTACTGTGCCTGGCTATCTCCTGTGATTAATTATTGTGACTTCTTCCTCTGCACCACAGCCTTCTATTCAGATCCTTAGGACACTGCTTGTGGGATTAACCGTGTCTCCTAAAAAGATATGTTGTAGTCCTAACCACCAGGTACCCATGAATGGAACCTTATATGAAAAGAGGGTCTTTTCAGATACATTTAAGTTAAACTAAGATGAGGTTACACCCGAGTATGGAGGACTTTTACCAATATGACAGCATCCTTGTAAGAAGGGGTAAGGAGACACAGACACTCACACAGCAGAAGATGCTGTGTGAAGACGGGCAGAGACAGGAGTGACACAGCTCTGAGGTATACCAAGGATTGCCAGCACCAGCCCAGGCAACTTGATGAGACCTCATCTCTACAATAAATCAAAAATTAGTCAGGTGTGGTAGCGTGTTTGTAGTTCCGGCTACTTGGAAGACTGAGGAGGAAGGATCACTGGAGGCCAGCAGGTCGACACTGAGGTGGCTGTGAGTGTACCACATACTCCAACCTGGGCTACAGAGTGAGACCCCAACTCAAAAAAATAAAAAAAGAAAGAAAGAATTGCCAGCAACCACCAGAAGCTGGAAAAGGCAGGGCAGGATCCTTCCCCAGAGCTTTCAGAGAGTGAGACCCTGGTGATAGCTTGCATTAGGATTTCTAGCCTTCATAACTGTGAGATGATAATTTTCTGTTGTTTTAAGCCTCCAAGTGTGAGGTGATTTGTGATAGTAGCCCTAGGAAAGGAATAAAAATACAAGGTCTGACAAACCATCCTAGAAAAAGTGCTCCATGCCTCATTGCTGAATATCACTGCGATCCGATCACCTTTGAGGTACTCCCCTTGGAAGCTATGCACCAATGCCAGTGTCCAGCCCAACTGTCAAAGCAATCTTGGAACTCTTTTTCTGGAATGGCCATCAGCTGTTGTCGTTATTTGTTGAGGCCTGATAATTAAGTTCACAAACTTGCCACTGTGTGCTTATGTTGGCAGCACTATACAAATAACTGTATCGGAACACACTCCTACTCACCTGATCTGACCCCCAGTGACTTTTTTCTCTAACCCAAGATAAAGGAAATATTGAAAGGAAGACATTTGATGATATTCAGGACATCAAGGGTAATACAATGACAGCTTTGATGGCCATTCCAGAAAATGAGTTCCAAAATTGCTTTGACAGGTGGACTAGACATTGGCATTGGTGAATAACTTCCCTAGGGGAGGACTTTGAAGATGACCATAGTGATATGCACCAGTAAGGCAAGGAGTACTTTTTCTAGGATTAGTTTATGAACTTAATGGTCAGACTTCATACTTAACACAATGCCCTGGCTTTCCATGTTTCTGAATGTGTCTGTCTGCCCTGCTGATTTTCATGAGGCAAATTCAGTGACTGCTGAGAACAGATCTGACCAACATGAGCCCTCAGTAAACCTTGCTGTTTACTCAGCTTTTGAGCCTTAAAAAACAAAATGATATTTATATTATGAAAGTTTATCAGTTGTAATGTACTTTAGAGCAGAGAAGCCCCTTGTTTACTTACATTTTCAGATTTTTTAAAGGAATTGGTTTTTTTAAGGATGTGAAGCATTTTAGCATTTAAGGTATTTGCATTTTTTTAATAAAAAATTTTCTCCACAGGAAAAAAGTGTTGCATATGCATGATTAATTGCCTGATATTTGCTTGGAAGCTATACTGCCAAGCAAATATTTATCATCTTCTGGAAATCTCATGACATTTAAAAAAGCAAAACCTCTTGGGGTTGCCTTATATTTGTTTCTCTAAGAATCTGTGCTGCAGAAAGTTAAAATTCAGAACTAGGTTGTATTGCATTTCTCTTTTCAAATCAAATACAGTATTTTGGTTTTAGTTGGCCTTGGGTGAAGGCAAAATAGTCTAGGCATAAATTTTTCTTCTTCACTCCCCATCCAGAAGTCTGTTGTAGAAGAAATAAATACTGTTCCTGTTTCTACTGCTGCATAGCAAATCACCCTGAAACTTGTGGCATAAGACAACCATTTTATTATGTTCAAAAATTCTGTGGGTCAGCAATTCAGACAGGTCACAGTGGGAATGGCTTGCCTCTGCCTCACAATGTCTCGGGGCTCAGCTGAGAAAACTTGAAAGCAGTAGGGGCAAGCATGCCTCAATTGTCAGAGGCTGGAGTGTCCTGGAAGTGTCTCCACTCACACATCTGGCAGTTGATCGGGGTTGTTGCCTGGAACTTCAACCAAGGCTCTCAGTGTATCACCTACATGTGGCTTCTCCATGTGGCCTGGGCTTCCTCACCACATGGTGGCCTTGTTGGCCACTTAGTCACCCAAATGCAAATGACCCAAGAAAATGAACAGAAGTAATAAGCTGGGCTCAGTGACTCATGCTCATAATCCCAGCACTTTGGGAAGCTGTGTTGGGAGAATTGCTTGAGTCCAGGAGTTCAAGATTAGTGTGGGCAACATAGTGAGACCTTGACTCTACAGAAGTAAAGAAAATTAGCTGGGCATGAATGATGCATGCACCTGTAGACACAGCTACTAGGGAGGCCAAGGTAAAAGGACTACCTGGGTCCAGGAGGTCAAGGTTGTGTTGAGCCATGATTGTGCCAGTGCACTCCAGCCTGGGCAAAAGTGTGAGACCCAATCTCCAAAATAAGAAGTAAGAAATAAAAGGTAACAGAACCTCCTCTGTTCAAAAGCTTCAAAAGCTGTGCTGGGCCAGGCATGGTTGGTCCTGTAATCCCAGCACTTGGGAGACAGAGGTGACAGGATTGCCTGAGCCCAGGGTTTCAAGACAAGCATGGGCAACTTGGTGAGACCTCGTCTCTACAATAAATCCAAAAATTAGCCAGGTGTTGGTAGATGCCTGTGGTTCCAACTACTTGGAAGGATCACCTGAGTCCAGCAGGTCGAGGCTATGGTGGCCATGAGTGTGCCACTGCACTCCAGCCTGGATGACAGAGTGAGATTCCAACTCAAAAAAAAAGCCGGGCTCAGTGGTTCAGCCTGTAATCCCGCACCATTGGGAGGCTGAGGTGAGTGGATTGCCTGAGCCCACGGGTTCGAGACCCACCTGGGCAACTTGGCGAGACCTCATCTCCACAATAAATCAAAAATTAGCTGGGCATGGTAGCATGCACCTGTAGTTCCAGCTACTTGGAAGACTGAGGCAGAAGGATCGCCGGAGCCCAGCAGGTCGAGGCTGCGGTGGCCGGAAGCGGCCACTGCACTCCAGTCTGGGCGACAGAGTGACTTCAACTCAAAAAAAAAAAAAAAAAAAAATTGAAGGCTGTGCTGTATTCTATTGGTTACCAGTGAAGTCACTATAGTTGGCCCAGATTTAAGGGGAGGAGACCTAGATTCTATTTCTTGATGGAAGGAATTCAAAGAACGTGAAAGTATATTTAAAAATCATCACGGTATCCTTTACAGATACATGTTTCTTTCACATGACACAAAATGAAAATGGTGCAACTTCTGGTTGGAAGACACTGGTGTGTTTGTGTTTGATATTGAGTCAGAGTCCCTCTCCAGTCCTTCCTCTCCTCAACTGCAGAAATGCAGGGGTGCACTTGGTGGACTCCCCAGATCCTTTGCAGAGTTGTGATCTGACTGTTTCCTGTGATTGTATCAATCAAATCATTAGAGATTCAAACTGAATTTTATAGCCAACATTTATCTGCAAGCATGCAGTTGTGTCATGTACAGCTGTCCATGGCACGGTGAGGCCAAAATACAGCTTATCTCAATGCTTCAATTCCAGTTCTTCCTGTTACTATGAACAGTAGAAGTAACCACCAGTTACAGCCTACTGCAAGATGCTGTGTCTTTGCCTCATTTACTCTGCATACTCACAACAATGCCAGCCATGGTATTTCTTGTAGACCTCTTTGAGGGGTCTACTCAGGCCTGCCCTGCTTCCTGGGCAGGCCTCCTTCTCAGCCTCCTTTAGAATCCAGAATCTTAGGCTATTCAGCATCAGAAGCAAAACTGACTAGTTATGAAAATAGAAAGTAGGCCAAGTGCAGTGGCTCTCGCCTGAAATACCAGCACTTTGAGAGACTGAGGTGGGAAGATTGGTTGAGTCCAGGAGTTCATGACCAGCTTGGGGAACAAAGTGATGCCTCATCTCTACAAAAAATATCAAAAAGTTAGCCAGGCATGGTGGTGCATGCCTGTAGACCCAGCTACTCTGGAGGCTGAGATGGAAGGATTACCTTAGCCCAGGAGGTCAACGCTGCGATGGGCTGCCAACATGCCACCACACTCCAGCCTGGGCGACAGAGTGAGATCCTGACTGGAAAGAATGACAGAAAAAAAGACAAAGAAAGAAAGAGGGAGCAAGGGAGGGAGGGAGATAGAGAAAGAGGAAATGAAAGAAAGAAAGAAAAGAGAGAGGGAAAAGAAGGAAGGAAGAGAGGAAGGAAACAGAAGCAGTCAGGGTATGGAGGATAGAGGTGGTGTATCTGGCCTAGCCAATGTCAAGTCCCATGTGAAACACATTGGCAGAAAATGTCAACCAGACATGTTGGAACCCATGAATGATTCAGAATACAGAGGCTCCTGTCACCAGTTGAAATGGCATCTTTCAGGTGGCCAATAACAATACCCATTTGCCATATGCCATATACAAAACTCCAGCATTTTCCATGGATTTTCACAACAAATAGGACATGGGTAACTTAGTTTTCCTCCATTTGACAGAGAAAGAAAATGAAGCTGGCATGGCTTAAGCCACTTGTCTAGGAAGGTCACAGGCAACTGCTGAGAAATGGCTCTGTGTTTGAATTCAAGCAATTTGACCCTGAGCCCACACCTGCCTTCTCTCCATAAACATGTAGGATTTTGTCAGAGTTTCCCCAGGCGTCTACCTTTTCACTTTTTCATTTCATAAGTCATTGCTTTCTCAACCTGCAATGGTAGTTTTTTTCTTTTTAGTTTTTGTTTTTGTTTTGCAATTTGATATCTGGCTTCCTCCTGCAAGAGGATGCTAGCAGGCAAATACAGGCCCTCAAAAGCATCCAGGGTCCCCACTCAGGACTCATGCTCTGGCTGAGGGTGAGACTGCCAAGTCAGGCACCTCTCCTTCCTACAGGCGTGGCCCAACCCACGGCCAGTGCATGATTAAGGTAGGTACCTGGGTAGGGGTGTGTTCTGCCACCAGCCTTAGATGTGGGGCTACCTATTATGGGCAGGGGAGGTGGCAAAGGTGGGCTGCATGTGAACCGAGACTCCAAAGGCCCCACCCGCAGCCTGCTCTCATTCCCATCAAACTCCACTTAGAAAATACACTCCCGCCAGGTGCGGCTCACATCTGTCATCCCAGCACTTTGGGGGGCAGAGGCGAGAGGATTGCCTGAGCCCACGGGTTTGAGACCAGTCTGGACAACTTGGTGAGACCTCTTCTCTACAATAAATCCCAAAAATAACCAGGTGGCGCGTGACTGTAGTTCCAGCTACTTGGAAGGCCGAGGCGGAAGGATTGTCTGAGCCCAGCAGGTCGAGGCTGTGGTGGCCAAGAGTGTGGGTGACAGAGTGAGACTCTGACTCAAAAAAAAGAAAAAGAAAATGCACTCAAAAATTATATGAAGAATTTCAAGAGGGCAGCAGGGGGCATGAAGTAGGCATCTGCCTTTGTGAGCACAGGGTGCTGTGTGACTGCCAGGTCACCTGCCCCGAGATCAATCCCTGGTCCTATTCTTTCTTTCTTCAAAGTGTTTTTCTCCTTCACCTTTCATCTCCCTGCTCTTGGTCTCCATCCAAGCCCAGGACCTTATTCCTCATTTCTGAAGCCATCAATGGCACCTGATATGGTTTGGATGATGTCCTCTCCAAATCTCATGTTGCAATGTGATCCTCAGTGTGGGAGGTGGGGCCTACTGGAAGGTGTTTGGGTCACGGGGGCGGCTTCCGCTTGAATGACTGTGTCCTACTCCTGGTAACGAGTGAGTCCGCACTATATAAGTTCACAGGACAGCTGACTGTTGAAAAGAGCCTAGCGCCTGTTTTCTCTCTTTCATTCTTGCTCTTGCCATGTGACAAGCCTGCTCCCTCTCTGACTTCCGCCGTGAGTCTACACTTCCTCAGGCCTCACCAGAAGCCGAGCAGATGCTGGTGCCATCCAGAACTGTACATCAAATAAACCCCTTTATAAATTAGCCAACCTCAGATATTTCTTTATAGCAATGCAAAATTAACTAATACAGCACCCACCCTTCTGGCACTTGGAATCAGAACTTCTCAACCTGACCTTCAGTGGCCTTCAGGTTTTGGATCCTGCAACTGACCAGACCCTGCCTCCCATCCAGAATGACGTCCCAATGCTCCTTAGAATGTGTCATCTGCCCCTCGTCCTGGTGAATGCCCTTGTTTTACAAACACACCCGGTGTCACGCTCCTGATTTGCTTCTCCGTGCCCCAGCCCCCTCCTCCTCAGATGGGATGACTTCCAGGCAAGGTCTACACTGTTTCCCAGTTTCCCCTGCATATGATGGTCAGTTGCCCCCAGTGGCAGAGGCTTGAGAACTTGCCATTAATGGCTGCCTTCCTCTGTCCTCTCTCATCGTTCTGTTCCTCTACTAGGGCTACACCTGGACCATTTACAGTGAGTCTATGTCTTAGAATTTTATTTTGCCTTTCATGTACCCATGATCCAATGGCATCTGGTTTGGGACCCCTTAGTCATTGCACTCAGATGTTGATATGGTTTGAGTATTGTCCCCTCCAAACCCATGTTGAAATTTAATTCCCAATAAGGCAGGATTGAGAGGTGGAACCTTTAAGAGGTGATTGGGTCATGAGGGCTGTGCCCTTATGAACGGATTAATCCATTCATAAATGAGTGGATTAATGAGTTAATGGGCTAATAAGTTGGCACATGAATGGGGCTGGTGACTTTATAAGAAGTGGAAGAGAGGCCAGGTTCGGAGGCTCAGCCTGTAATCCCAGCACTTTGGGAAGCTGAGGCGAGTGGATTGCCTGAGCTTGCAGGTTTGAGACCAGTCCAGGCCACTTGGTGAGATCTTGTCTCTACAATAAATAAAAAATTAGCCTGGCATGGTAGCATGCATCTGTAGTTCTGGCTATTTGGAAGACTGAGGTGGAAGGATCACCGGAGTCCAGACGATTGATGCTGGGGTGGCCATGAATGTACCATTGCACTCCAGCCTGGGCAACAGAGTGAGACTCCAACTTAAAAAAAAAAAAGTGTAAGAGAGACCTGAGCCCACATGCTCAACCCCATTGCCATGTGATGCTCTGCTTCACCTCAGAACTCTGCAGAGTGTCCCTACCAGCAAGAGGGCCCTCACCAGCTGGGAACCTCTGACCTTGAACTTCTCAGCTTCCATCGCTGTAAGAAATAAATTCTGACTGAGCATGGTGACTCATGCCTTGGAATCTCAGCATTTTGGGGGGGCTGAGGCTGGAGGATCACTTGAGCCCAGAAGTTCATGACCAACCTGAGCAACATAGCCAGACCTCATCTTTACAAAAAATAAGAAAATTAGCCTGGTGTGGTGGCACCTGTCTGCAATCCCAGCTACTTGGGAGGCTGAGGCAGAAGGATCACCGGAGCCCAGGAGGTCGAGGCTATGGTGAGCCACGATCATGCCACTGCCTTTGAGCCTGGGTGACAGAGTGAGACCCGGGAAAAAAGAAAGGAAGGAAGGAAGGAAGGAAGGAAGGAAGGAAGGAAGGAAGGAAGGAAGGAAGGACAGAAAGAAAGAAGAAAGGAAGGTTTCAGGTATTCTGTTATAAGCAACTGAACATGGAGTAAGGTTGATATATCCCTACTCTGCAAAAGAGGAATGAATTGGACAGTCTCAACACAGACACACTTAAAACCGGTCCACAGGCTAGTGACACGTGATCATTGTTGCCAGATACATAAGGCACTTCAGTCGAATTTTTGCTTTGCATCATGAATATGTATCAACAGCATGAGTGATGTGTAATTCCAGAAGGAAAAATATAATACCAAAAATATTATGTGGAACTAAAAATATCCGAGGAATGTCAGGACAAGACCTGTTGCAACACAATCGACTGCCTCCTCTGACTGCTTCCCCAGCAGCGCCCCTCCACACCTCACGGCTTCATACCACCTGTGTTATTCAGGTACCGGAGGTCCTGTGGTTCTGGCCTCTCCATAGCCCCAGTGGGGTGAATGTTGATGTTTTGAAGGCGATCCTTGTTGATCTGATTCCTTTGCCTGTGTTTGGTTTAGGAGTGAAGCAGATGACATGATTTTGGCCAGTGAGGTATGAGGAAAATTCTGAGGGAAAGGTTTCTGAGAAAGCTTGCCTCACTGTATAAGAGGAACTTCGGAAGAATGTTTCCTCTGTGGGATTATGATGCTTGGAAATGCTGCTGTTCTCTCTCTTGCATCTTCTACAAGATGAGGATGAGGATGAAAGCTAGTGTGCCACTGATGGTGGAGAAGAAGACAGAAGAGCCTATGACCTTGGTTCTATGATTGATCCATTGACTTAACCACTGACTTGCCAATTGGGGATCTGACCCACCCTCACTCAATTTCTTGTTATGCAGGATAGCACATTCCTGTATTCTATGAAGCATCTGGTTACTTACAGCCAAAATCTTCTGGACTTAGACGGTTGAACAATCATGGGACAGTCAAAAAAAGAAGTGAGGTGTCCGGAGGAGGCTGACTTTTCTATATATCACAGTTAAATGTGCTGTGTGTCTTTGTTGAATCAAAGTTTGAATAAACCACCTACCAAGGACACTTTGAGGAAACAGAAGGATGCTTGGGTGTTGAATAATGTTGAGGAATTTTTGTTAATCTATATGTGACCATGATAATTAAGATGATGTAAAAAGAAGTCCTAAGATTTTCATCATGAGTTTTTAGATGTTTAGGAATAAAATTGGATGGTATGTGCAATTACAGACATCCAGGCAAAAATATGAGTAGCAAACATAGCAAGATGCTAGCAGTAATTACCTCTGAGCAACGGATATATGGTGATCATTATGCCACTCCCTTCACTGACTGCCTTGTTCACATTCTCATAATTAAAATAAAATTTTGAAAAAACAAAAGAACATTTCTAGATTGTACATCTGGTAAAAACGAATATGGTTTTATGGTGCCCAGCTGTTATGCAAAAAAACTGGGTTCTCTTTGGGAAAGCTTCTTACAGAGAAGACATGAAAATAGTTTTAGATATTCTAGCTAAAGGAAGAATGCCACCTGTTGTGGAAATTTGGCTAATTTACCTCGTGTTTGCCAAAGGCAGCATTCCTGTCTGAGGGAGTAACTATGACCTCAGGAGAAAGCACTATTAACCTAAGTCAGAATGCAGGTAAGAGAGGGCAGACTTTAGTCTTTTAACTTTTGGGTGGCCACGTTAAAGGTGTGCCCACAATTTCACAGAGGTGGGCCTTCATATTCTCCTGTAAAGTGAATATCCCCCAGTGTCCCCAGAGTGAAAGCCATCCAAATTACCATAAGTTATTCCGAAAGACTGTGGGATGGGGATAGAATCTCAGTTACCAAAAATCCAAGATGGCAGCAGGTAGTAAGATGCTATGGGCATCAGATAAGTGTGGACAGGTGTTGAGAGGATTTCAAAGCCTCTCTTGAAGATGAGTGCCGGTCATTGCTTTGCTAAGGTATGGTCTGACCATGTGGTTCCTTGAGCAATGGTCACCATGGTTCCTAGCTTTAGCCTGTTCTCTTACCTTGGGGAGGTGAATCTCCTCTCTCTCTAATTTACTTTCTAAATAAACTACATTTTCTAATCTAAAAAAAAGAAAACGAGTTCCATTTTTTATAGACTGCAAAGCTTCACTTGAAAACAATAATTAGAAACATTATCAGCAAAGCGATGGGGATGTTAGGCGTGTGAATAGAAATGGGATACACTGGATGAATATTAAAAGAGTAAGAGGAAAACAAAAAAGAGATGAGGCCCTCTTCCTTGAAAAATGAGAGCCCTGACTGAAATGAAGGATTTGGTGCGGGAAGCAGAGGGAGTATGTGTATGTGAGACCAGGCACGGTGGCTCATACCTGTAATCCCAGCACTTTAGGAGGTCAAGACAAGAGGTTGCCTGAGCCCAGGAGTTTGAGACCAGCCTGGGCAACATGGTGAGATTTCATCTCTACAAAAATCAGAAAAATTAGCTGGGTGTGGTGGTGCATGCCTGTAGTCCTAGCTATTTGGAAGGGCTGAGGCAGAGGGATTGCCTGAGCCCAGCAGGTTGAGGCTGCGGTGGCCATGATTGTGCCACTGTACTCCAGCCTGGGCAATAGAGCGAGATTCTCACTAAAAATAATATGAATATAAAAATAAAATAGCCGGGCTCGGTGGCTCAGCCTGTAATCCTGCTCCTTTGGGAGGCTGAGGTGAGTGGATTGCCTGAGCCCACGGGTTTGAGACCCGCCTGGGCAGCGAAACCTCTTCTCTACAATAAATCAAAAAATCAGCCGGGCGTGGTAGCACGCGCCTGTAATTCTGGCAACTCAGAAGGCTGAGGTGGAAGGATTGCTGGAGTCCAGCAGGTAGAGGCTGCGGTGGCTGGGAGCGGCCACTGCACTCCAGTCTGGGTGACAGAGTAAGACTCCAACTCAAAAATAAATAAATAAATAAAATAAATTATAATGATGTGTGTGTGTGTGTGTGTGTGTGTGTGTGTGTGTGTGTGTGTGTGTGTTGACAAAGATTATCTCCTTGACTAAACAAACTCTAGTCAGGCTCCTCTAAACTCTTTTCTCAACCGGTCCTGAGTTATGGGCTCTGTGTTCTTTTCTGTGTTGTCCAATCTTAGCAAGAGTCCTGCTAAGTCAGTTTAGCCAGAAGTCTCTCCCCCCACCTGTGATACCTAATCAGGTTCCTCATCCTCTATGTCCCCCAGGCAATGTCTGATCACGGTGGCCTGCCTTTGGCAAGAATCCTGTTAGGTCAGTTTAACCAAAACGCCCATCACTCCTCAGGTTTCTTCTTGAATAGCTAGGACTACAAGTGTGCACCACCACACCCATTAATTTAAAAAAAATTTTAAAGATAGGGCCTCGCTGTAGGACTCAAATTTCTGGGCTCAAGTAAGTGTCCTGCCTTAGCCTCCCAAAGTGCTGGGATTACAGGCATGAGCCACTGATCCTGGCCTTGCTGTTTTTTTTGTTTGTTTATTTGTTTTAACAAAAATAACTTTTTGGAAATCACCAACACTAGCCACTAGAATAGCCACTAGATCAGACTCCTCATCGGATTTAAAAACAAAACAAACACAAAAACCATCCTGCTCTCTCTCGTTTTGCAGAGACTATGGGAAACACTTGCAGATCTGAACACAGAAGATGATCAGTTACCCTATAGCAGCTATATTTTCCCAGTTCTACGTGACTGTGAGTAAGAATCTCACTGTCCAGAACAATAACTGCTACTCTTCCAGAGTTTCAGTGGGTCAGAGCTCAATTACAGTAAACTGCCCTGGTCACAGTATTTGTAGAAGGTGGAGACACTTGTGAGAAACAAGTTACAGAGACCACACCTACTAATGTGAAAAAAGACCAGGGAGGAAATAGCACTTTGTGAATTCTTCTCAACAAACTTCTGGCAGCTAATGGCTTGACTTTCTAGGTATTTTGCACGGCAAAGTGTTCTAAAAAAAAAAATGCAGTTGCTATATAACGGGGTTCTCAAAATCAAGTTACAAATCTCAAGAACGTCTTTTACTTGATTTTTGTTTGTGTGTGGCCATTTTAGATGTTTAACTATATATAGCATTGCCAGATAAAATCAGGCCTGCCACACAATTTTAATTTCAATAAACAAAATTTTTTTCCCCAGAATGAGTTTCCACAAATATTGCATTTAATGTCCTTAATGTTGGAACATACTTATACTAAAAAGGTGTTGTATATCTGAAATTCAAATCTAACTGGGCAACCTGTATTTTTATTTGCTGAATCTCACACAGCTAACTGTATATCCTTCCTGTCTTTCTTTCTCTCAGGGAAGTTCTTATTGTACCCTGTGAACAGATGGGACCCGCTGATTATACTTCATAGACAACCCCCAAAACCCTGCAATTTGCAATGTTGGCCCCTCCCACTTGGGGCACTATTTGGCACTCCTACTAGCTGTGAGAGAGTACCACCTTCCCACAGCTTCTCCTGCACAAGATATTATACCATGGGGGTCCCCAACCTTCAGGCCACAGACCAGTACAGGGCCTGCTAGGAACTGGGCTGCACAGGAGGTGAATGGCAGGCAAGCCAGCAAAGCTTCTTCTATATTTACAGCCACTCCTCATCACCTGCATTACTGACTGAGCACCGTCTGCTGTCAGATCAGCAGCAGCATTAGATTCTCATAGGAGTGTGAACCCTGTTGTGAACCGTGCTCGTGAGGGATCTAGACTACACATGCCTTATGAGAATCTAACGCCTGATGATCTGAAGTGGAGCTGAGGTGGTGATGCTATGTATGTCATTATATATTACAGTGTAATAATAATAGAAATATAGTGCACAACAAATGTGACACACTTGAATCATCCCAAAACCATTTCCTCCTCCATCTGCGGAAAAATTGTCTTTCACAAAACCAGTCCCTGATGCCAAAAAAGTTGGGGACCACTATTGTAGAACTTGGGGTTTTTGCTAAGCTGATTAGTGAGGCATTGCAGATTTCAGTGCAGTATCAACAACTAGTTTTTATATTATTAGTGAAGTTGAGCATTTTTTCTTATGCTTAAGGGTTATTTGAATAGTTTTTTTCTATGATCAGTCTATACGCTTTGCCTGTTTTTTTCTTCTGTTCTTTTTCTTTTTTCTTTTTTTTGAGTTGGAGTTTCACTGTCACCTAGGCTGGTAGGCAGTGGCGCGCTCCCGGCCACAGGTACCATGCCCGGCTAATTTTTGATTTATTGTAGAGAAAAGGTCTCACCAAGTTGCCCAGGATGATCTCGAACCCGTGACCTCAGGCAATCCTCTCACCTTGGCCTCCCAAAGTGCTGGGATTACAGGCTGAACCACCGAGCCCAGCCCTGTTCTTTTTCATTAAGTTTGTGTTCCTTTCCCATCCATTTCTGGGAGCTCTTTTATGTCAGGAAGAACAGTCCTTTGTCTTGGGCGTGGTGAACATATTTTCCCTTAGTTTATTGATATCACCATATCTTTTGACTATCTATAACTACCCTTTTTGTTCTGTGAATTTGTTGTATGCTGAGAGGTGAATTAAAATCTCTTATTACTATTGAGTGGTGTCTATTTCTCCCTGTGTCTCCTAGGATCTTCTCATGGATATTGCTGCTGGAGTATTTAGTGCTTTACAGAGAAACCTTCATGTCACATTTAGTAAGTTGGGGCCAGAATTCTACTTGGTCTTATTTAATATCAGGATCCCAGCTTTGCTTTTCTTGCTTTTGCTTAGTTGAATTTTGTCCATCTTTTAATTTTCAACTGATCTAAGTCACTTTTGTGGAATGCACTTCTTGTGCATGGTATAGAGGTGGATTTTGCTTTGTGATCGGCTCTGAAGAGATTTTTCTTTCAGTGGGTGAGTCAATATTATTTTCACTTAACATTTAAGAGATACAAGTGGGAACTCCTCCAAAATGGAATTTATTTTTAAAATTGTGTATTCTTACATGCTTAAAGTTCATCACCTTCAAAGTACTCTTCGTTTGATGCAGTAAATCTATCCAGATGCCCTTCCCACTGCTCAAAATGGCTTTTTAACTGGTCAATTTTGTTGCCTTTTAGTGCTTCTGCTGTTTTTTTGTTTGTTGGTTTGTTTGACCTCTTTCACATCTGCAAAATGTTTTCCTTTGAGGACTTATTTTTTTCTGGGGAAACAAACAAACAAAGAGGTACTGGGGCAAGATTGGGAGAATAGGAAGGGTGGGGTATGCCGTTTTTGGTCAAAAGCTGCTGAATACTCAGTGTGGTATGGGCAGGTGTGGTCGTAAATCACTCATGATTAAATGGGGAAATGCATTGAAAGACTCCCCCTCAAAATTCACGAAGCCAAATGCAGCCTCTCACAAAAACACTAACTGGTACACTATACTGATGGGTTCCTAGAATATTCACCTAGTAGAAAAGCCTACAAGGGGCTCTCCCTCCAAAAGATGATTCTGTGTTTTTTTGGGGGGGTCTTCCCTCATGCTTTGTATTAGCTCTGTCGTGTTATTTTATGTTGCATTTCAATCTTAGGATATTTTTTAAAAGTCTTCTATTATATGATTTTCTTTTTGCTTTTTTTAGATTTAAGATATATATTTTTGTTTTATTGGCTACTTTTTAAATTTAATATTATACATTCTTTACTCTTTTATATCTTTAGGTGGTAATAATGGCATTAAAATATTTCCCCTTCCTCTATTTCTTTTGTAATCTTATTTTATTTTATTTCATTTTTTGAGTTGGGGTTTCACTCTGTCACCCAGGCTAGAGTGCAACGGCATGATCATGGCTTACAACAGCCTCAATTTCCTGGGCTCAGGTGATCCTCCCACCTCAGCCTCCTGAGTAACTGGGACTATAGGTATGGACCACCACACTCAGCTAATCTTTCTGTTTTTTTGTAGAGATGAGGCCTTGCTTTCTTGAACTCCTGGGCTCAAGCAATCCTCCTCAGCCTCTCAAAGTGCTGGGATAACAGGCGTGAGCCACCATGCCTGGTCTAGCCTGATTTTAATCCATAGTGCTGTGTTTCTTTCTTTTTGAGTGGGAGTCTCACTCTGTCACCCAGACTGGAGTGCAGTGGCCACTCCCGGCCACTGCAGCCTCGACCTGCTGGGCTCCGGCGATCCTTCCGCCTCAGCCTTCCAAGTAACTGGAACTACAGACGCGCTCCCACGCCCAGCTAATTTTTTTGATTTATTGTAGAGATGAGGTCTCACCAAGTTGCCCAGGCAGGTCCCGAACCCGCGGGCTCAGGCAATCCTCTCACCTCAGCATCCCAAAGCGCTGGGATTACAGGCTGAGCCACCCAGCCCGGCAATGCTGTGTTTCTTAGTATGTATGTCTGAGCAGTGTCATCAGCTTAACATGTCTGTTACTTAACGTGTCCACTCCCAGCAGTCAGGGAATTGACACTCCCTCCCCCTTCTCTTTCCCTCCCCTGGTTTATCAGTTGCATCATCTCTACATCCTCATTGCATGTGACATTTAAAGCCTTCTCTTTAACCATATTCACCATATTAGAGTTGGTGTGTTTGTTGTGGTTTTGGTTGGCTGATGTTCATGCTCTGAGAGTTTCTCAAGAACACACCACGGGAACCACAGTCCCTGAGTTCATCAACTGAAAACTCTCTGGAACATTTGCATTTGAAGGACTGCTTGGTTGCATATAAAATCCTTGAGTCACAGGGTTTTTTTTGTGGTTGCTGTTTGTTTTTTTTAATCTAGGCATTACCGCCCCCATGCTCTTCTGCTTTGAATATTGCTGTGAAGAAAACAGAAGTCAGAATGATCCTTTTGCCGCCTACCTGCCCAACAGTCTTTCTTTATCTTTATGGTCATGTAAAGATAAAGATCTTTATCTTTACTTGGATACGTATCTGTGTGAATGATTCTGATCAGTTTCTTGGACACAGTGCATGCTTTTTTTTTGAGTTGGAGTCTCACTCTGTCGCCCAGACCAGAGTGCAGTGACAGCTCCCGGCCACCGCAGCCTCGACCTGCTGGGCTCCGGCGATCCTTCCGCCTCAGCCGTCCAAGTAGCCGGAATTACAGGCATGTGCTACCACGCCCGACTGATTTTTTGCTTTATTGTAGAGATGAGGTCTTGCTGCTCGGGCGGGTCTCGAACCTGCGGGCTCAGGCAATCCACTCACCTCAGCCTCCCAAAGTCGTGGGATTACAGGCTGAGCCACCGATTCCGGGATGCTTTTTTTTTTTTCCACTTAAATCATGTCTTCTTTTATGTTAGGAAGTTTTTAAAAATTGGTTTTATTCCATTATTATTATTTGTATTCCATTATTATTATTATTATTATTATTATTGACAACGTTATTACAGGTGGGAAGATTCTACCACGTGGACATTGTTTTCCTTTGCAGTCTTTGATATCTTTCTTTGCTTCTCTAATCCTTTTAAACTTTTAATTTCAATTGTTCACTTTTCTAATTTCTACTTATCTTATTATGCTGTCAATAGTGTCTCTTATTCCTTGTTCTTTCAGCAATTTATACTCATTTCTGTATTTTTTCCCCTTATCTTTTTTTGTTGCTTTATTTTGTTTTGTCTTGCCATTTTTTACTTGAGTTCTTGTGTTTCTCTTATGTGGCCTTACTTCATAAAGGCTTTTTTCTGATCAGATTTTTTAGAAGGATGATAATGCTCCTTAGTTACTGATGTGAAAAATATCTACTATATTTTAAGTGAAAGAAGCAACAGACAGAGATGTGTGTCACTAGCTATATAAAAAAGAGGGAGAGAATGAAATAGCAATATTTCTTTCCATACATATAAAATGTTTCTGAGGAGTATCCAAGAAATGGTGACATCATTGGTCTCCAAGTGGGGAAAATGTATTTGAGAGACCCTAATAAAAGAGATTTTTGCCGGGCTCGGTGGCTCAGCCTGTAATCCCACACCTTTGGGAGGCTGAGGTGAGTGGATTGCCTGAGCCCGCGGGTTCGAGACCCGCCTGGGCAACTTGGTGAGACCTCATCTCTACGATAAATCAAAATGAGCCGGGCGTGGTAGCGCGTGCCTGTAGTTCCAACTACTTGGAAGGCTGAGGCGGAAGGATCGCTGGAGCCCAGCAGGTCGAAGCTGGGGTGGCCGGGAGCGGCCGCTGCACTCTGGTCTGGGCGACAGAGTGAGACTCCAACTCAGAAAAAAAGAGAGAGATTTTTAATTGGATTTCCTTTGTAACTTCTGAGTTTCGAATTATGTGAATATATTGTCACATCAAATGAAATTACTTGGATGCCAAAAACTTAAGATCACCTGAAAAAAACATATGTGCTAAAATACTCAAGGCAAATTGTTAAAATAAGGATTAAAAGTAATTCTAGCAAGGTGTCTCTTGGACATTAAAATGCTTGTAAGTGGACCCACACAGTTCCATAGATTTCTCACATTGGTGGGGAGAGGCTTCATTTATTTATTATTTATTTGAGATAGGATCTTACTCTATTGCCCAGGCTGGAGTGCAGTGGCATGATCATGGCGCATTGCAGCCTCAAGGTTGATAGGGATTTAGTCCAAAGTTAGAGGGATAGATGAAGGCATTGGAATAGAAATGCAAGAACTGTCCTTTCCCCAAAGGAAGATCAGCCCTTGAATTGGGTCCAGATCACATCATTGCTTGTCCCTGCCTTTAGGCCTTTGATCTGCATGACTAATTTTGTTCTTTAACCTGGGTCATTTCGTCAGTGTGCAAACGTGCTAAATTAGAAACAAGCACAAAAAACCTCCCTGATTCTACATATTTTTCCCCAGCAATTCCCCAAATGCCTATTTCTGTTGTCCCTGTTTCTACATCTTCACCCCTCTCCCTCAACTCCGTGTCCTCGGCTGGGTGCCCACTGCTTTGCTATGGGCACCTCTTGCCAGTGTGGCCAGTGACGTCCAGCTCACCAAGACCAGTGGACCATTTGCAGCACATGTTCACACCAGTCTAGCGAGGCTATGGCCATACTTGGATTTTCAACTGCGTGGGGTCAGCGCCCCTGACTCTTGTTGTTCGAGGGTCAATTGTCTATCTAGCCACCTACTTAATATTGCCATGAGAGATAGTAAGACTTTCAACCATAACGTGTCCCAAACAAAACTTGATTTCACGTGCCCTTCAGCAGCTTGGACAACGCAGCTCTTTCTCCCTCCTGAGAACATCATCTCTTGGCATTGGGGCACCCCACCCTCTTCTCCCCCACTGGCCATACCTCTGCTCACCTCCATAGACCCTTCATCCCAAAAAGATCCTCAAGGCCTTGCATACTGCCCGAAATCCAGTGACTCCCCTCCTCCTCCAGAAAAACCTGTGTTTCCAGTTCTGAACATTCCCCTGAGGTCCAGACTTATACAGTTGTCCTTGTCCAGACTTGTACAGTTGGCCTTTGAACAACATGGATGTGAACAGTGTGGGTCCACTTACATGCAGATGTTTTCAATAAAAGTTATCCTGAGTATGCTCCCTCTTCTCTACCTCTCCCAACTCTGCCACCCCTGAGGCAGCAAGATCAGCCCATCCTCTTCTTTGTCAGTCTACTCAATATTGTGTAAAAAAAGGGGAAATCAAAGATGAGGACCTTTATGATTTCTCACCTCCACTAAATGGGTAGCAAATCTATTTTCTCTTCCTTGGGGTTTTCTTACTGACATTTTCAATTTGGCTGGGTGCAGTGGCTCCTTGGGAGGTCAGGGTGGGAGGATTGCTTGGGGCCAGGAGTTTAAGACCACCCTGGAAACACAGCGAGACCTCAACTCTACAAAAAATATAAAAGTTAGCTGTGTGTGGTGGGGTCATCTCACCTACTTGGGAAGCTGAGACGTGAGGATTGCTTGAACCCAGGAGTTCTAAGCTGCAGTGAGCTATGATCACAGCATTGCACTCCAGCAGGGGTGACAGAGTGAGACTCTGTCTCTTAAAAAAGTGCAAACATACATATTTTTTCTTTTCTCTAGCTGACTTTATTATACAAATACAGTATAAAATACACGATAGCATACAAAATATGTTATCCGGCTGATAGGGCTTCTGGTTAACAGCTGGCTGCTAGTAAAGTTTTGGGGAAGTCAAAAGTCATACTTGGATTTTCTTTTTTCTTTTTTTTTTTTTAAAGAAAAGTTTATTTAAAAGTAAATTAGAGAGAGAAAGAGAAGGGAGAGAGAAGATTCACCTCCCCAAGGTGGGGGAAGGGGCCAAAGCCAGGAGGCATGGCGATAGCCATAGCTCAAAGAGCGCATGGTCACACCAGAGTCTAGCAAGGCTATGGCTATACTTGGATTTTTAACTGTGTGGGGTCAGCGCCCCTGACTCTTGTTGTTCGAGGGTTAACTGTCTATCTAGCCACCTACTTAATATTGCCACAAGAGATAGTAAGACTTTCAACCATAACATGTCCCAAACAAAACTTAACCTTTCTGACTAGAACTACCTGCACCCCCGGTTTTTTCCATCTCGTCAATACCAGGACCACTCACCCAGGTATTCAGGGCACCTCCAAATTCCTTCCTTCCCCTCATAGCCAATAAATCACCCAGTCTCATAAGCCCTAACTTAACTACACAGCTCGATTCTGAGTCTGTCTCGCATCTTCGTAACCTACTTAGCCCCTTATGTAACTCCAAGTCTCGCATCTTTGTAACCTACTTAGCCCCATATGTAACTCCAAGTGCATCTTAACTGGCCTCTCCCATCCTGTCCCTGTCTCACTAATGTTGCTTCTTTCCACGTGGCAGCAAAAGTGCTCATTTAACCAATGTTGGTTGGGCGCAGTGGCTCACGCCTGTTATCCTAGCACTTTGGGAGGCAGAGGCAAGAGGATGGCCTGAATCCAAGGGTTTGAGACCAGTCTGGGCAACTCGGCAAGACCTCAACTTTATAATACATCAAAGAATCAGCTGAGTGTGGTGGCAAATGCCTGTAGTTCCAGCTACTTAGAAGGCTGAAGCAGATTGCCTGAGCCCAGCAGGATGAGGCTGCGGTGGCTGTGAGTGTGCCACTGCACTCTAGCCTGGGGAACAGGGTGAGACTCCACCCCACCCCCCCCACCAAAAAAAAAAAAAAAAAAAAAAGAATCAGACCCCACTCCTTAGCTAAGGAGCTTTCATTATCTTCTCATCAAACATCAAATAGAATTCAAATTCTGTTCCCTGGTCCGCAAAGACCTGTCTGCATCTCTGAGCTGCTGCTCATTTCTTTCAATCCAGTCACATTGACTTTTTTGCTCTGCACCCAAATACCAAACCTGTCCCTGTGCCAGGGTCTTTTTGTGTACAGTTCCCCCCGCTTAGACTCTCACAAGTTTACTGATGCATGATGTTCCGGGACTCCTTGCATGATTCATACTTCACTTGCTTCTTTCCAGTGTCTGCTCAAAGATTGTTCCTCACAGAGGTTGTCCTGGCTACTTTTGCAAAATGACTCTCCTTCCTCCTGCCATGCTGTCACTCCAGTCCTCCCCTGTGCCTTGTTTCTCATCTTCCTGTTGACATGGTTTGGTTCCTAGTATGTGCCTAGAGCTTGAGCAAAAGGCCGTGGCTCAAGCCTGTAATCCCCACAATTTGGGAGGCCGAGCTGGGAGGATTCCTTGAGTCCAGGGGTTCGAGACCAGCTTATGCAACACAGTGAGAACTTGTCTCTTCAAAATAAAAAAATAGATAAATAAATAAATAAAAATGTCAGCTGGGCCTGATGGCACACGCCTGTAGTCTCAGTTGCTCTGGAGGATGAGACGGGAGGATTGCCTGAGCACAGGAGGTAGAGGCTGTGGTGAGCCGTGATTGTGCCACTGCCTTCCAGCCTGGGTGACAGAGTGAGACCTCAACAACAAAACAAAACAAAACGAAAAGCTATGCAGGCAGAGATCTCACTCGGTGTTACACCTTTGTGCCTAGAATATAGTATTTGCTCCATAAAGACCCAATAAATGGATGAAAATTAAAAAACAAAAGTCATATTCTTTAAATTTGTAGGGTGTGATAAAGGCAGTATTACATACCAGTGGATACATAATTTATATTTATTTATTGATAGGGAGATAATTTGCTAAACAACCATTTTGGGGGAAAAAACGCAATTCATTTCCCATTTGTATGTGTATAAACAAATAAATAAGCAAATTGCAGGTGAAATGGTTTTAAATTTATGAGCAGGACCCCAAATTCCCAGAATTTACTTATTAAAAAAAGTGTAAATCAATTTCTACACATTTAAACTTTGGTCACCTTCAAAGTACTCTCCATTGGATACAATGCACCTATCGAGATGCTTTGTCCACTATTCAAAATCGTTTTTGAACTGGACAATTTTGATGCCTTTTAATGCTTCTGCAGTTTTTGTTGTTTCACCTCTCCCACATCAGCAAAACATTTCCCTTTGAGAACTTTTTTAAATTGGGGGAACAAAAAGTCACTCAGGGTGAGATTGGGTGAACAGGGTGGGTGGAGCATGGGGATCATGATGCTTTTGGTCAAAAACTGCTGAATACAGTGCAGTGTGGGCAGATTGTTCGTGAAAATCACCCATCGTGAAATGGGCAAGTGGACTGAAAGAATCTCAAAAAAAAAAAAAAAAAAAATTCACAGGAGCTGATGGCAACCTGTCACAACAATGCTAGCTGCTAAGCTGATGCCAATGGGTTCCTGGAAAGCTTACCTAGAGGATGAAGCCTGCTTGTACTGCAAGAGACCCACTCTCCAAAAGATAATCCCAGGTTTTTGGGGGTCTCCCTTGCTTGGTTTTTTTGCATTGCACATCCTGGTACACATATTCTTTTTATGCATAATTTTAAAAATATTTTAAATATTTAAATATAAAACATGAAACTATACCAATACTTTAATATTTTATAGTATCATAAATATTTAATGATTGTTTAAATGTGACCCTGAGGGAAAAACAATAAGAGTAAATATTTTTAAGTTTTAATAAATAAGAACTTCAAGCTTCTTATGATAAAAAAAATTTAAAACAATGTCTAAAGTTAAATGAGCTGGTAAAAAAATTTCAATATTATGTTTTTAAGACCTAATAACCTTAATATATAAAGAGAGCTTGTAAACTTGTAATAAGAAGATTGTAATAAATAAGCTTGTAATAAGAAGAATTGATATCCCAGTAGGCAAAAGACATGAACAGCTACTTCACTAAAGAAGTAAAGACAAGTATTAACATGTTTCAACTTATGATTAAATAAATATTAAAATAATATTATTTGCTTTTTTATGATTATATAACAATTTTAAAAATCACTAAAATTGATTTTTGTCTTAATAAAGGAAAATAAATTTCTATGAACTGTAGGCTTAGGTTAGTGCAATTTAGCACAATTTTCTGGATGGTAACTGGCACTACTAAGGTTTTTTTTAAAATGCAAACTCATCAAACCCAAATTTATACTTTTTAGAATTGTTATCTATAATAGTTCAAAAAAAGGGCTACAACATAAATAGCCAACAACTTAGAACAGGGGTATAATATATCAATAAAAAGTAACACAATGAAGCAATTATGAACACTAATATAGATGTATAGAACTTACATAAAAAGACAACATCTAATAAAAAATATGCTGGCTGCAAAATAGTATGGTTCAATTTTTGTTAAGTATGTACAAGGTATGACAATTAGAACTCTTTTTCTGGAATGGCCACCAGCGCCATCTTCATATTACTCCTGAGATCCTGAATGTCACCAAATGTCTTCCTTTCAGTGTTTCCTTTATCTTCAGGTAAAGAAAAACGTTATTGGGGACCAGCTCAGGTGAGTAGGGAGGGTGTTCCAATACAGTTATTTGTACATTGCTGCCATGTAAAGTGCACAGTGGCAAGTTCATGAACTTAATTGTCAATCTTTAACAAATAATGACGACAGCTCTGATGACCATTCCAGAAAAAGAGTTCTAAAGCCACTTTGATGGGTGGACTAAGCGCTAGCATTCATGCATAGCTCCCCAAGGGGAGTACTTCAAAGATGACCACAGTGATATTCAGCAGTGAGGCATAGAGCACTTTTTCTAGGACGGTTTGCAAACCTGATTATTGGACCTCGAAGGTCTGTTGATGTGTGGGTATTTGTTATGCATGTCTATGATTTTAAAAGTATATGGAATGTCATGCAACAATATTTTTAGCAGTGATTATCTTTGGATGAGATTATGAGAAATCAAAACTTAAAAAAACACATTTAGTTGTTAAAGTAAAAATCGATGTTATCGATTTGAAAACTAGAAATTACTAAAAATTAATTTTAAAAATCTTAAAGTAAAAACTATGAGAAGTGAACAGAAAATTGAAAAGATGAATACAAATATGAAAATTTACCACAGTGCATAAAACATCAAAGTATCAGTTGAAATGGAAAACATTTGCTTTCTTTTATCTCAAGTAATACATGAACATGTTCTTACTGAATATATTCAAACATTTGGATAAGGCATCTTTCACAAAGATAACACCTATTATGTTTGTTGAATATTCCTTTACACTTTTCTACTATGTTTATCAAGGATATTATTTTGTTTAATTTAATTTAAAAAAAAATTTTTATATCAGAGTCTCACTCTGTCCCCCAGGCTGGAGTGAAGTGGCACGCTCACGGACACTGTTGCCTCGACCTGCTAGACTCAGGTGATCCTTCCGCCTTAGCCTTCCAAGTAACTGGGACCACAGGCATGCACCACCACGTCCGGCTAATTTTTGGATTTATTGTAGACGAGGTCTCGCCATGTTGCCCAGGCTGGTCTCAAACCCCTGGGCTCAGGCAATCCTCTCACCTCTGCCTCCCAAAGTGCTGGAATTACAGGTGTGAGCCACCACACCTGGCTTATTTTGTTTAATTTTAAAAGACTTAATTATGCATTTTCAGGCTTTTGATCGTCAGTACATACAGATTTAACTCATTTTTCTCCATAACACTCCATAATACTAGTACAGAGTTTTTATTAAACTGTTTTCCTTGAATAATTCTACTTCTTCATGCAAGAAAAATGGATGCACTTTGCATTATTCTAGATTTTATAGACAAAGCAATAACAAGATAAACCAGATCCCTGCCCTCAGAAGTCTTTATTTTTGTGGAGTTCTATTTTGGGGCTACAGTTGGAAGATCTAAGAGTTCTTGTTCAAATTCACCCTCTTTAAAAAAAAAAAAGCTTTGTTTTGTTTTGCCTCCAACCTCTTGGAGACAATCTCTGCCACATCTCTTCTCACACCACCAGTCTCATCAGCAGCACCCCTAAAAACAGTGCCCTGGACTCATCAAGTCTTTCTAATATTGCTGGATGGGGTGTGGGTTTGCGGTTGGAATTGCAGTTGGCAAGGAAGAAAGGCAGGAAGTGTTTGAGTGAGAATAGTAACATGGGTAGCCCCTGGAAGCTGACCATTTTCCATCCTTGGGATGCCCAGCTCATGGTAGAAAATAGGGCTTTCAAGATCCACCCGTGTGATGTCTGAAGTCTGGAGGAAAACCAGATACTATCCAGAAATTCAAGTCGTTGATTTTCTTAAGTGTTTAGAATTTCTTAAGGTGTAGGAACTCTGGCTCATAACTGGTTTTTCCATTTCTTGAATTTGCCTCACAAAAGTTGCTTTCATCAGATAGTGACCAGATTAAGATGCAAAGTCATGCGTACTTTTTGTATGCATGTGTGCAATTTCTGTCTGTGGGGAAAGTTATTGTTTTTGCCTAAACAGGCTATCTATCATGTCAGGCACGGTTATCGCCAAAACCCCAAAATCACTTTATGTCACATGTAGTGCTCCTTGGTTGGTCTCTGGATCTCTGCAGTGTGGGTAGGTGTGGATGTGAATATGGATGGGATTGTGTGTGCCTCTATGAGCATTTATTTAGAAAAACTTAGGAACTGGATGAAAAGCAAACCTGTTTTCTTAGATGAGAAAGAATAAGGTTTAATTGTTTTTATTATCCAGAATCCTTTTCCGTTTTTCCACAATTAAAACTTATTGTAGGGACTTTGGTTTAAACCCAGAGGACTGAACACATGTAATTTACAATTTTCATAACTTCCCAAACTTCAATCGAATGACAGAAAAGTAACTTTAATCAAGGGGTATAAACCATAAACGTGAAGAACTGGAGGAAGGTAATGTCAGATGAATGTTGAATTTAGAGCAATGACTTTCTTTTTTGAGTCAGAGTCTCACTCTATCACCCAGGCAGGAGTGCAGTGGCACACTCACAGCCACCACAGCCTCCATTTGCTGGGTTCAGGTGATCCTTCCGCCTCAGTCTTCCAAGTAACTGGAACCACAGTCATGTGCCATCACGCCAGGCTAGTTTTTTGGTTTATTGTATAGACAAGGTCTCCCCAAATTGCCCAGGCTGTCTGAAACCTCTGGGCTCAGGCAATCCTTTTGCCTCCTAGAGCGCTGGGTTTACCGGTGTGAGCCATCGCAACTGGCCTGAATTCAGAGCATTTTTAGAAGTGGGAAAGTGGAAGCAGAATGATAGCTAGTTGAGTTAGAGGAGGGGAAATCTAGAATCTAAGCATTTCTAGGAAGGGATGGCAAGATGCAGTGAGGCATGGAACACGGAAAAGGCAGGAGCCAGGCGTGGTCTGAAAAGAGTAGGAAAGCTGAGTCTGGCTGGGAACAGTCACATCGCTGGCTGTCTCCTTTCACACCCAGGGCCAAGTGGCCAGCCCCCAGATGTCTGCAGGGGCAGGCACCACACTCAAGCCAGGAGAGCCAAGGCCCAGGCAGCAGGCCCAGTGGAGGGAGGAGTGAGGGCTGACACGTGCAAGATGAGACAGACACCTTACACAGAAAGAAGAACACATTCAGTTGTACTACAACCAAAAGCAGTATTTTCCAAACATAAATTTGTGGGGGTCAGGAAATCAGGTGTTTACTTTCATTTGAGGCAGATGATGTGTGATGTGAGTATTGTGCTGTGTGTGGTCATGTGTATGTAGCGTGTGTGTGTGAGCTGTACGTGGCATGTGTAGCATATGTAGGATATATCTATGTGTGTTGTGTGTGATACATGTGGTTGTGTGTACAGTGTGTGTTTTTGAATGTTGTTTGGGTGCCGTGGGTGGTATGTGGTGTTCTATGTGTTGTGAGTGGTGTGTGTTGTGCTGATTTTGTATTGTGTATGGTGTGTGTAGCATGTGTTGTGTGTGTTTTGTGCATTAATGTGTTGCATATGTATAGTGTGTGCTGTGGTGTGCTGTGTATGTATATTGTGTGTTGTGCTGTGTGTTATGCATGTACTCTGTATGATGTGTATGTATATTGTGCTGTGTTGTGTGTAACATGTGTATTACACTGTGTATTGTGCTGTATTATATGTGTTTATTATACCATATGTCATGCGATATGTGTATTGCACTGAGTTGTGTTTGTTTTGTATATGATGTATGTCTTTAGTGTGTGTTGCACTATGTTGTATTTGTTGTGTGTTTGTTGTATGGGTAGTGTGTGTTTCACTGTGTTGTATGTGTGTTGTGCATGTGATGTGTGATTTGTGTGTGTCAAACTATGTACTGTGCTGTGTGATGTGTGTTGTGTACAGTGTGATGTGTTTATTGTGTCGTATGTTGTGATATGTGCGTGTTCCGCTGTGCTGTGTGTGTGTTGTGCATGTGATGTGTGATTTGTGTGTGTCAAACTATGTGCTGTGCTGTGTGATGTATGTTGTGTACAGTGTGATATGTGTGTTTATTGTGTTGTATGTTGTGATATGTGCGTGTTCCACTGTGCTGTGTGTGTGTTGTGCATGTGATGTGATGTGTGATTTGTGCATGTGAAACTGTGTGCTGTGCTGTGTGATGTGTGTTGTGTACAGTGTGATATGTGTGTTTATTGTGTCATATGTCGCGATATGTATGTGTTGCACTGCGTTGTGTGTGTGTTGTGTGATGTGTGTGTAGTGTGTGCTGCACTGTGTTGTGTGTGTTGTGCGTGTGATGTGTGATTTGTGCGTGTCAATCTATGTGTTGTGCTGTGTTGTATACAGTGTGATTTGTGTGTTTTTTATGCTGTGTGTTGTGATATATGCATGTTGCACTGTGTTGTGTGCATGTTGTGTGTGTATTGTGTGATGTGTGTATAGTGTGTGCTGGACTGTGTTGTGTGTGTGTTGTGCATGGGTTGTGTGATGTGTATGTAGTGTGTGTTGCACTGTGTTGTGTGTGTGTTGTGTGATGTGTGTGTAGTGTGTGCTGCACTGTGTTGTGTGTCTGTTGTGCATGTGATGTGTGATGTGTGTGGAGTGTGTTCTGCACTGTGTTGTGTGTCTGTTGTGCATGTGATGTGTGATGTGTGTGGAGTGTGTGTTGCGCTGTGTGTGGCGTTGTGTGGCGTGGCATCTGAGCCTTCCCGCCCTGATCTCTCACGGTCTTCCCTGGAGCTTTCCTTGACTTCCACTGCTCTTCGAGCTGTTCCTAGACGCACTCTCTGTAGGCCTGCTTCGTAGATGGTCTCCACTGAGGTGCTCCTTCCGGTTCTCCTTCCTCTGACCTGCTGGTCAGGTGGAGCCAGACTCCGTGGCTTCCTGCGCCTCATTCTTTTGTCTTCTGGACGTTGGCCTGCGCATCTCTGGCATGCAATGGGTATTGCCATGGAGAATTGTTGTACTTTAAGTGTATCTTCTGTCCAAGCTGAACTTGTGTTCTACTTTTTATGTGGCTTCTTTCATCCTGTTTCCATATGAGAAGGTGAGGCATGCCGATTTTATCCGACTGCATGACATTTTGGCTAAGGAAGAGGGAGGGAGGGAGCCACCCCCCCATCCCACTCTCAGCAGGTACGGCTGACCCTCATGTCATGGATATTGCGATTCTCCATTCGCCCTGCCCTTCAGGGGCTCAAAGTTGACTCCCGCATGTCTGGTGCTGATCTAAGATTTGGCTCCATGGAGTTCATATGTTTTTTAGCCAACGGGCATCTTCGACAGACCTACTTTTTTTCTATATCTTATTTTGAAATCATTTCCGATGTACAGAAGAGTGGTGGGGATAGTACACAGAGCTCCCGTGTGCCCTTATTCAGCTTCGCATGAAGTTAACATCTCACAGAACCACGGTCTGTGGACCCAAACTAATAACTAACACTGGAACAAGACCACCATCTGCAACACAGATTTTATTTGGATTTCCCAGTTTTCCACTCATGTCCTTCTCTTCCAGGATTCAGTCTGGGATCCTACAAGACTCCTTATATCTCCTTCAACCTGCGTGACACTTTTTCCATCTCTCCTTATCTTTCATGACCTTGACACTTGAAAAGAACTCATTGTCTGACTTCTTCTGCCTTTCCCCTCTCTTTGTCCTGTCGGTCACATTTATGAACCATGCTGAGGTGAAGGCGGAGAAGGTGACAACTTGTTCTGGAAATTTCTTACTTGCTTTGGAATCATAGCTTACAACTAGCTGGGATTTGCCAATATTTTTGGTTCTTCTCTTCTGCATGCCTTTGTGAATGATTCAGGGGCTCTGTAGTGGGCTGAATGGTGGCCCCCTAAGAGGTATGTTCATGTCCTAATTTCTAGCAGCTATCAATATTACCTTATATGGCAAAAAAAAAAAAAAGTGATTACGTTAAGAATCCTGAGAGGAGAAGTTTATCTTGAGCTATTGGTGGGAACCTAAATGCAATCGCATGTGTTCTCACAAGAGAGAGGCAAGCCAGGTGTAATGGCTCATACCTGTAATCCCAGTGCTTTGGGAGACTGAGGTGGGAGAACTGCTTGAGCCCATGAGTTCGAGACCAGCCTAGGCAACATAGTGAGACCTCTTCTCTATAAAATAAAATTTAAAAATTAGCCAGACATCATGGTGAGCACCTGTAGTCCCAGCTACTCAGGGGTCTGAAGTGGAAGGATCACCTGATCCTAGGCATTGAACCAGGATCATGCCACTGCACTCCAGCCAGGGCAACAGAAAAGACTTAGACTCAAAAATATATATATAAAATGAGGCAGAGGCACAGGTTAGAGTGATACAGCCACAAGCCCAAGAACATCTGGAGCCAGCAGAAGCTGCAAGAGTCAAGGCAGTATTCTCCCCTCCAAGGCCTGATTTCAGACTTCAGCCCCCCAAGAACTGTGAAAGAATAGATTTCGGTCATTTTCAGACACCGTGCTGGTGCTTATTTGTTTCAGCAGCCACAGAAAACTCACACAGTCTCCCCTAGGAAATATTTAACGTTCCCAGTGGCTCCAGTGCACCTGATATTCCAAGGGTCCAGTCAACACACACATTCTTTGTGGATATCCAAGCAACCCCCCAGGCCATTCTCTTGAGCAACAGATCTATGGCTTCACAATAATTCTACCCCACATGCCAACCTCTGGCCAAGCTCTGGACCCAACCTTGTAGGAACTCTCCTTGACTTCACTGCTGTGTTGCTGCTAGGCCCAGATTTCTCCTTTGCACTTTTCAGGCAGGAGCAAATGTCAGTCCACTGTGTCCCTACTGGTGTCCTTCACCTTCCTGTCCATCCTGCCCGTGGACATTGACCACTGCGAAGGTGTCATGTGGTTCCCTTGACCACTAGTCGCCTGCGGGGTTCAGCCAAGAGGGAGTCCCATAGGAGGACCGTGCTTGGCTGTTTATGTCCTTATTTCTCCACTCAGTCACAGCTGGACAGCAGTCTGTGGCTCTCAGCTGCAGGCCACAGCTCCCGTTAGGATCCCTCGCTGCCTACAGAGGTGATATTATGGGTTCCTGTTAACCACTTCCTTTATCTGCCTTTCAGACCTAGAGCAGCAATGGCTCCATGCCTGGCTCTGTGTCACTTTATATTGGTTTCCCTTAACTCTGACTTCACCTTTTAATGATCTATTCATTAGTCTGTCTTTAATCACCTCTTTTACTTGTGCTGGCTCTTTCCTGCTAGGACCTTGACCAGTTCAATACCACTTAACTGCAAGTGATAGCCCTCAAGCTTTCATGTTCTTTTGTTTTTGTTTTGAGACAGGGTCTTGCTCTGCTGCCCAGGCTGGAGTGCAGTGGTGTGATGATAGCTCACTGCAGCCTCAAACTCCTGGCCTCTTGGCAATCCTCCCGGCGATCCTCTTATCTTAGCCTCCCAAGTCACTCACTACAGGCATGAGTGGCTGTGCCTGACCCCATCAAATTATGTAATTGGCACCGTTGAGACATTCATCGATTCCAATTTTGGGAGAGTTAAAAAAATTTGTAAATATATTTCAAGCTGAACTGTTTCTCTCTCAAATTTATATGTTGAAGTCTTTTTTTAAATGTTAACAATTTTTTTTTTTATGTTGAAGTCTTAACCCTTTAGTACCTGTGAATCTGGCTATATTTGGAGATACCTTTAAAGAGGTAAGGTAAATGAAGTCATATGGTGGGCCCTAATTTGATATGACTGGTGTCCTTATAAGAAAAGGAGACTAGAACACAGTTGCACACAGAGCAAAAACTACAAGAAGACCCAGGGAGAAGGCTCTTCAGCACGCCAAGGAGAGAGGCCTCAGAAGAAACCAAACCTACTGACACCTTGATCTTAGACTTTTAGTTTCCAAAAGTGTGAGAAAATAGTGCCTGTTGTTTAATAGTATCTATTGATACAGCATATCAACACTTTTTTTTTCTGAGAGATTTTCCCAAGGAGACTGTAAGACAGAGGGGAAAGAAACATATCTGATTACATAATAGCATCAGACCAGACTGGCTCAACTTTTACATAACAAAGTTGTGGTTTTTCTCTTGCCATAGACCCTCAGGTTGAAGGGCGTGTGACCTGAGCATATCCAGAAGCATGCAGCCACAGGCGGAACCTAAGTTCTCAGATCAAGGAGTGGGGACTGAATTGAGAAGTGGACACCATGGCAAGACCCATGGCAGAATCCATGATCCAATCGCTTCGAACCTTGGCATTACCTCCTGGCAGTATCCAATCAGATCATGCTTTCCAGCATCACCTCATTGCAAAATCCAATCAGATCACACCTTGTTACACTATACTTATAAAGCTGGCCCTAGAACCCAACTTGAAGGAGACAGATTTGAGTGTTGCCTCCCATTGTCAACTGGCAATAAACCTTTCTCCCTCAGTGTTTGGCTTTTCTTTGTACATGGGCATAAGAGCCCACTTTGACTTGGAAACAATTCTAATAACCTACCTCTTTCATGTCAGTAATGCAAGGTAAGTCAAGCAAGAGCTGTCTAACTGGGTTTTGCTTAGCTCTTTTTGTTTGTTAGCACTTTCTTTGGAATGTAGCATGCATTTACTATCCTCCCAAGAATATTGGGAGGATATTAAATTTCATTGTTTTCCTAGCTGCTTTGTTATTATTATTATTGATTTATTTATTTTGAGTCAGCATCTCACTCTGTTGCTCAGATTGGAGTACAGTGGCATGCTCACAGCCACTGCAGCTTCCACTGGCTGGGCTCAGGTGATCCTTCTGCCTCAGCCTTCCAAGTAGTTAGAACTACAGATGTGCATCACCATGCCCAGCTAACTTTTTGATTTATTGTAGAGACAAGTTCTTGCCATGTTGCCCAGGCTGGTCTAGAACCCGTGGGCTCAGGCAATCCTCTCATCTCTGCCTCCCAAAGTGCTAGGATTACAGACGTGAGCCATTGCGCAGGCCAACTGCTTTATTATTTTATCATATAATAGATATGAAAATAAATTATTAAAAAAACTAAATGATTACATAGACTGAAATTAAGCTATTGACTGCTAGCTTGTCTTTCCCCATCTTCAGCCCGTCCTTGAGTCTTGGCCACTTATTTCAGTAAAAAGTGAAATAGGTTAATATTTAAAGTTCAATAAAGTTTTAAAGCAATGAAACACTTTTTATTTTTGCCACTGAAATTGATCTACATTAACCAATTTAAGTGTCATTTAGATGTTAGGACTGATTATTACATCTTGTTTATTGTGTAATGTCTGAGAGTTGAATGGTTTCAAGGGCCAAGTGACTTCCCTGCCTTGTCTGTCTTCCTTTTTTTTTTTCTTTTTTTGAGTCGGAGTCTCCCTTTGTCACCCAAGCCTCATGGCCTCCGCAGCCTCGACCTGCTGGGCTCAGGCGATCCTTCCGCCTCAGCCTTCCAAGTAGCTGGAACCACAGGCATCCACCACCATGCCAGACTAATTTAATGATTTATTGTAGAGATGAGGTCTCACCATGTTCCTCAGGTTGGTCTCTAACCCCTGAGCTCAGGCAATCCTCTCACCTCCAACTCCTAAAGTGCTGGAATTACAGGCATGAGCCACTGTGCCCGACTACCTGTCTGTCTTCTTCCACTCTGTTCTGTTTATTGGCCTCACAGTCCTCTGCTCTGCCTCTCCATGGCTCCTCCTCCATGGCCTCATCCAAAATCATGATCTTTGTTAATATCTGTGTCTATTCATTAAATTCTACAAGCAGCCCGAAACTCACCCCTAAGTCTCAGCCTCTGTGTTCTACATGGTCCACTGCGCAGCTCCATTCCTGTGTCCCACATGCACCTCAAACTCACCCTGGTCCAAAGGAGGGTCTTCATTTTTGTGTCTCCTCAAACCTGCATGTGCATTTTTACTATCATTGTTCCTTGAGATCCCAACTACCAGAGCCCAGTTCCCCCAAACCCCTGAAGGTCATCCAAAGCTTCTTCCCACATTCGACATCCTATCACTCATTGAGACTTATGCATTTCACTTAACATTGATATTAAGTTACTGAATGCTAAAAAAAGCATCAATCCCACTAGCAATCAAAACTTACAAATCAACAGAAAAAGCAAAAAACCATTTGTCAACCCATTTGTAAACATGAAAAAGATAATGCCCAATGTGGTTAAGAGTTAATGGAAATGAACATTTTTATATGCAGCTGGTAGGAAGGCAAAACTTTTGCTGGGCATTCGGCCAAAGTGCAAAAGAAGTCTAAAAATGCATTCCCTTTCGCTCAGTAACTTCACTTCTTAGAAATTTCCCCCTAGGAAATAAACTGACAAATATATAGGTATTTAACCACACTTTAGTGCCACCACATTTTTTAAATAATAAAAAGTAATAAATACCATGAATGCCTAAATAGCCTAAATAGGAGACTTCAATAAGTTCTATTTGTCATTTCTTTGCTGCCATTAAGAATGAGTACGTAGGTGTGTATTTATTGACACAAATGATACCCACACATATTTTTAGATAAGAAAAGTTACAAAACATATATAATATGTAATAAATATATAATATATAGAGAGAGGTCTCCATTTTAGTTTAAAAATGTATGTATGTATGTTTTCAAACAGAAAAAGGTATCTGGAAAAATGTTCCTCAAGTATTAGTGGTGGTTTGTTGGAAGGCAGTATTGCAGAAAGGTTCATTTTTCTTTTAAACAGTTTCTGTATTTTCTCTTTTTTCTCCCCAACATGGAAGAATTTATTTTATAATGAAAAAAAGCTAATAATTCCATGTTCAAAAATCTGGATGATTTTTTGACTAGGATGTAGTTAGACATGACCTATTAATTAAGAACAAGAACCATGAAATTCATATGCTACTGAACCCCATGCTACACTTAACAGCTCTTAGAGCCAGACCCTGATGCCTAAGAAAAGTAACATCTGCTTAGTAATGCCCACATAAATCAATAATTTCTAGAGCTCAAGGTCCTCACTTAATAGAAGCAACACAATGCTCCTAAAATCTCTGACTAGTTGTGACAAGGGTCAGATACATAAGAAAGCTGCAATCCTGTAATCACTTCCAGATTTCAAAATTGCCAGGTATTAATTATTTTCTTTTATTTGAAAGTCTTTACGTGGGAGAAGTAAGATCCTCTCTTTGCCAATGCTGACATTTTTTATTCACCAGGAGTAGTATCCTGTTCCTCAGGGGGCTTGGGGGTGGGGTTCAGCTTCTTTGCAGACTTATTTTCTTTTTTGCAATACATTCTCACTGACCTTTCCTAAAGCAACTCATTCAAATGCTTACCCTTGTACACAAGTTTGAACAGATGTGCCATTATCCTTTCTAGGTAACTACTGTTTGTCTTTTCTAAAGTCAATTCTTCCAGGTTAGGGTCTTGAGGTTACAATACAATTGTTCCGTGGGAATGAGCTCTCGGACTGACCTTGTGCCCTGAACCTAGGCTCACACTTGTCAGAGGCGTCCAACCTCTTTCATGAAAAGTTTTGGAGCTCCTACTGCATTCCTCTCTTCCTCCTGAGCGTGCACTTCATTCTTTGTTTACTCAGTTCCTGCTGTTTTGACTGATCTTGTGTTTCCATTCCCTGTGCCTGGACATCATTGCTGTGAACCCCAGCAGGGCTCTGTCTTTCCTCAGACTGTCTCTGCTTCTCCAAGCTCCAGATAACTCCCCTATTCAGCTGTGTCTAGCTCCCGGGCCCACCTTTGAACTTTGCCCATTTGGCTGCCCTCCCATCAAGCCTCTCTGGCCTCCCTGGGGCTGTTTGGACATGTGATCCCTAAGGATGCTCTCTCATAGTGGCTGTAGGGACCTCTTGACCCCTTCCCTGCAATGTACAAGCTAGCCAACAGTCTACAGTGAGTCCATTGGTTCACTTGTTGCATGGATCGCCTCTATTTCCTCCAGCTCACTTGCTCTCATACCCTTCAACAATTCTCTGAATTACACAAGAACTCTGATTCTTTGATCTTACCACTTCCTGACCCATCTCTCTGTTTGATTTCCTTCCTTACTAACATTCTCAATTCTCAGAGCCATTTCTCTATGTTGTAGTTGATGATAAATTACTGATTACAACCACTCTCCAACCCTGGTCAACCCAAGCACCCAAACTGAGTTTTCAGCTCTTCTGTGTCACCTATTAGGAGTTAAAAGTTCCCTGGGAATAGCATACACCAGGTGGAAGGGTTTCAATGAAAATCATGATCAAAACCCACATGAGCACTCAACACTCAATGGTTCTTCCATGTTTCCCAAAACATTGATTACTTTTCAAATCTTTCTGAAACTCTTATATGCCTTCCTCTTCCCTCTCTTAGCCACTGTCCTTAACTTGGAAATAGGTGGGAAATCCCTCAACTATCTTCCACGAAATCCACACACCTATCTGTATCTATATCCAGATTCTGTCTTTTCTCTCCTATTGCTGGAGTAAGACTCTACTCTCTTTTTGAAAGGCAAGCTCCCTCCCTTGTGATCTGTACCATCTTTCCTTGTCACCTGCTCCAGGCTTTATTTCTGTAGGTCCCTACATCTCTGCTTTTTTTTTTTTTTTTTTTTTTGAGTTGGAGTCTTACTCTGTCGCCCAGACTGGAGTGCAGTAGCCTCACCCGGTCACCGCAGCCTCGACCTGCTGGGCTCCGGCGATCCTTCCGCCTCAGTCTTCCAAGTAGCTGGAATTACAGGCATGCCCTACCATGCCCGGCTGATTTTTTTATTTATTGTAGAGATGAGATCTCGCTGCCCAGGCGGGTCTCAAACCCGCGGGCTCAGGCAATCCACTCACATCAGCCTCCCAAAGGCGCGGGATTACAGGCTGAACCACCGAGCCCGGCTTACATCTCTGCTTTGTGTCATCAATTTCTCCACCTTCACTGGCTCATTTCCATGGGCACTTAAGTGGAGTGCATTGTTTCCCATCTTTAAAAGGACCTTTTAGTGACCCATCCTTCTCTTTTAGCTACAACAGCATTGCTTTGCTCTGTTTTCACACTAAGATGTCTGGAAAAAAGTTGTCTACATTTATCGCTGTCTCTCTTATACTACATTTACTTTTCCCTTTTCAAAATGTGAGATATGTTATAAAATATGCCAGACATTCAAGAGTATATAAAACTTATATAAGTATATTTTATGCGTATATTAAATATAAACACACAGGGATATTTGGAAATCTATGTCTAAAAGAGACTATCACCAGCCCCTTAGGAATCCTCCATGTGACACCTCTAAATCATATACCCTTCCCTGTTCCCACAGATGCAGACACTTCCCTGAACTTTGTGATAACATCTCATCTCTTTCTTTTTTTCTAACAGATTCCAGAGTTCAATTAAAATAATGAGCTGTAGTAGAGGAAGGGCACCAGGGTCAACCATAGAGGGAAAGTGGAGTTGCCATTTTGTTCTGGGAGGAGCAGGGAGGGTTGAAGAAAACAGAGGGAGGGAGGAGATGAGTGTGAGAGAAGATGTAATAGAAAAGAAGAGAAAGGAAGGAAAAAGAGAAAGAGAAAGAGAGGAGGAGGAGGAGGGACATCAGAGGAGGAGAAGAGAAAGTAAGGGAGAGAATGTAAGGGGGGGCGCCCCAAGCATTCTTTATAGCTTTTCCATGTGGTATGCCCCCCTAAACAACACATTTTATTTTGCTTGCCTATTTTATTAAACATACTATTGCACCCATTCTAAGACTAGATTTTTGTCTGTTTATTTTATTTTTTGCTTAATATTATGTTATTGAGATTCTATTGTATTGATGTGTGCATCTGAATTATGCTGAATGTATAGTTACATTAATATAGTCAGAGTATTTATCTTTTCCACAGTTGAAGGATATGTGGGTTGTTTCCATGTCTTTTTTCTTTTTATTTATTATACACATAATGCTTCAATGAATATTATTGTACATATTTTAAATACCTTATATGCAAGAGATTCTCTAAGAATTGAATTGCTGGGTAATAAGATTGCACATTTTCAATCTAACTAGATATTGCCAATTTTTTCTTTAATGTAGTTATACAAATTCACACTGCCCAAAGCATTCGGAGTGTTTCCATTACTCCACGCACTTGGCAATCTTAGTATATCAGATTCAATTTTTCCAACTAGTACATATGAAATGCTGGTTCATGGTGGTTCTATTATCATTTCCTATATTGCTAATAAAGTTAAGTATCTTTTATATGTTTATTGACCTATGGGTTTGCTCTTTTGTGGAGTTCTGTTATACATCTTTTCGAATGCCTATCTTTTCTTTTTTTTTCCCTTTTTTTTTTTTTTGAGTGGGAGTCTCACTCTGTCACTCAGATTGGAGTGCAGTGGCACGCTCCCAGCCACCACAGCCTTGACCTGCTAGACTCCGGCGATCCTTCCACCTTAGTCTTCCAAGTAGCCAGAACTACTTGGGCATGCACCACCATGCCCAGCTAATTTTTTATTTATTGTAGAGTCGAGGTTTCACCAAGTTGCCCGGGCGGGTCTCAAACCCATGGGCTCAGGCAATCCTCTTGCCTCGGCCTCCCAAAATACTGGGATTACAGACTGAGCCACCGAGCCTGGCCTATCTTTTCTTATGTTGTGATGGAAGTTCTTTACATCTTATGGTACTAATGCTAATAGATGTATTTATTGTAAATAATTTCAACTACTTTATGTCTTGTATTTTTACATTCTTTATAGCTTTTTTTGATGAATAAATGCTCTCAATTTAAATATAATTCAGTTTATCAAGCTTGCTTTTTATGACAAATGGGTTTATGTCTTGTTTTAGAAAATCTTTCTTACCATGAGGTCATAAACATCTTTTGTACAAGAAGGGGACCCTCCAAAAAGTGGAATTATTTTTGGAGGTTGGTCCCCTTGTAGTGCAGACTTCTCCCACTAGTAAGTGTTCTAGGAACCCATTGGCATCGATGTACCAGCTAGTGTTGTTGTGAGAGGCTGTGTTTAGCTTCAGTGAATATTTTTTGGAGATTCTTTCACTGTATTTGCCCACTTCATAATGGTCGATTTACATGAGCAATCTGCCCACATTGTGCTGAATGTTCAGCAGTTTTTCACCATGACTCCTGTGTCCCAAGTGACTTTTTTGTTTTGTTTCTTTTTGCTTTCATATATTAAAAAAAGTTCTTAAGGGGAGATGTTTTGCCGATGTGGAAGAGTTGAAACCAAAAATGGCAGAAACATTAAAAGGCATCAAAATGGGTGAGTTCAAAAACTGTCTTGAGCTGTAGAAAAAAACACCTTGATACATGCAGTGCATCAAACAGAGAGTATTTTGAAGGTGACTAGAATTTAAACATGCAAGAATAAATGCACTTTTTAAAATAAATAAATTCTGGGTTTTCTTTGGGTCTCCCCAATCATCTTCCTAATATTTCAACATTTTGCCATCCATCTTAGCTTTACTTTATCAATTAAGTATGAATGGGGCAAATGCTCCAGTTAAAATACATAGATCAGGATTTTTGAAATCTAATTATTTGCTTAAATTATCAAAGTCTAAAATCAGTAACTTTGTCCTCCACTGGAAAATTTAAAGACTTAGGAGACTCAGTCATTCTTTAAACTCTCTTTCCAACTGTCATTAGTATTATTATTTTACATTGCCAGTTTCCTATTCACTAATTTGTGACCGTTTTGCTCTTTTTTTTCTTTTATCTCAGACATTCTTCTACCTTTCGGCTTTCTATAATGAGGATCTGCAGATGATAAATTTCTGTCCATGGCAAATTCTCAGTCTTTGTCTGAAAATGTTTTTATATTTATATTTTTGAAAACAGGGTCTCACTCTGTGACTCAGGCTGGAGTTCAGTTGCATGACCACTGTGACTCACTGCTGCAGCGTTGAACTCCTGGGTTCAAGTGATACTTCTGCATGAACCTTCCAAATAAATGGGACTATAGGCACATGTCACCACATCTGGCTAATTTTTAAACATTTTTTTGTAGAAACAGGGTTTTGGTTTTTTGTCCAGGTTGCTCTTGAGCTCCTGGTCTCAAGCAATTCTCCTGCTTCAGCTTCCCATAGCACTAAAACTACATGTGTGAGTCACCATGTCTGACAATTTTGCCCTTATTCTTAAAAGATATTTTCATTGGTCTACAATTTTAGGTTGACAGCATCATTCTTCTGTCTACTAGCTGCCATTGTTACTACGGAAAAATCATCTGAAAATCTAATACATGCCCCATTAAAGTCAATCTGTATTTTTTTTTTTTTTTGAGTTGGAGTCTCACTCTATCGCCCAGACTGGAGTGCAGTGGCCGCTCCCGGCCACCGCAGCCTTGTCCTACTGGGCTCCGGCGATCCTTCCACCTCAGCCTTCCGAGTAGCCGGAATTACAGGCATGTGCTACCATGCCCGGCTGATTTTTGGATTTATTGTAGAGATGAGGTCTCACCGCCCAGGTGGGTCTTGAACCCGGGGGCTCAGGCAATCCACTCACCTCAGCCATTTTTTGATGGCATGGTTTTATATATAGAAAACCATAAAGACCAAATAGCAATAAATGTATGAAAAAAGTTTCAACATCATCAATCCTTAGAGATATGTGAATCAAAGTCACAATGAGATATCACTTCATACCTATTAGAATGACCATTATCAAAAAGACAAAAGATGAGGGCTAGAGAGAGTGCAGAGAAAAGGGAACTCTTGCACGTCATTGGTGGGAATGTAAGTTGGCACAACAATGACCAATTAAGGGTGTGTGGTTGTCTGGAGAACAGCATGGAGGTTCCTGAAAAATTAAAAAATAGAACTGTCATATAATCCAGCAATCCCATTATTGGTTATATTCCAAAAGAAAATGGAATCACTGTGTTAAAAAGGCATCCACATTTCCATATTCATTCCATATTCTCATCAGTAGCTAAGAGATAGAATTACCCTCAGTGTCCACTAACCAATGAATGGATAAGAATATGTGTCATATATAATATATAGTGTAGTACACACTCAATGGAATGTTATTCAACCTTAAAAAAGAAGAAAATCCTGTCACTTGTGGCAGCATAGCTGAACCTGAAGAACATTATGTTAAGTGAAGTAAGTCAGGCATAGAAAGACAAATACTAGCTGGGCTCGGTGGCTCAGCCTGTAATCCCGAGCCTTTGGGAGGCTGAGGTGAGTGGATTGCCTGAACCCGCAGGTTCAAGACCTGCCTGGGCAGTGAGACCTCATCTCTACAATAAATCAAAAAAATCAGCCGGGCGTGGTAGCACGCGCCTGTAATTCCAGCTACTTGGAAGGCTGAGGCGGAAGGATCGCTGGAACCCAGAAGGTCGAGGCTGCGGTGGCTGGGGACGGCCACTGCACTCCAGTCTGGGCGACAGAGTGAGACTCCAACTCAAAAAAAAAAAAAAAAAAGAAAGACAAATACTGTGTGATCTCGTTTACAGGTGGAATCTAAAAAAAATCTGGTCTCAAATCTGTGGGCTCAGGCCTCTCACCTTGGTCTCCCAAAGAGCTGGAATTATAAGGCATGAGCCACCATGCCCAGTCTCCCAGCCTCTTGGTATATTTTAAAACATTTATGTTCTTCACTCTTTCTCCATTTTTTCCAATACCAATTAAACACACATTAGTTTTTTAATGTACTTTCCATTTCTCTTTACTTGTCTTTCATATTTTACAAGAAACAAATGATGATCAGGCATTCACTGAGCTAAGCTGGGAAGGTGTAAAGTTGTTTCAGAGGGAAGAGTATATGGTTTCCTGGGGAAAGGTGAGAAAGGAGATTTGAGTGCCTGCTTCCCAGAGAGAGGGGAGAAAGGTGTGAGGTGATGCTGGTGACATGGGCAAGGAGCAGATTGTTTAAGCTCACAGCCAAAAGGCACTGGGAAAGCATTGTAGAGTCTAGGGTGATGACACAAGAGTTAGATTTGTGTATAAGAAAAATCACTCAGACTCTGGTGCAGGGAAAGGATGGAAGAAGGCAAAACAAAACATCAAGACTCATCAAGAAGCTGTTGTAGTGTCCAGGCAGGCAAGGTTAGTTCATGCTGAGGTGGTGGTAGCTGAGATCAAGGGAAGTGGACAGAGTGAGAGAGATTTATGAGACAAAACTCAGTGCAACTTTGTGTTTTGGACTTTCTGGCTACTACAAGAAGCATCAAATAGAAATAAAGGACATACTGTGACAGAGAAAAAAATAAGAGATGTCATTCTTTTCAGAATATACCTACGAAATCTCAAATAATCAGGCAAAGCTGTTTGAATTAGTAAAATTATTTAGTAATGCTAACATTCCCTATTCCATTTATTTTCTCACTCACTTTCTTCTGTCTCCTCAAACCTCTATCATCCTCTGTTGCTTTTTCGGTCTTCCTACATCTCACCTTCCACTCACGGGTGCATTTTTAATTTCAGAGAAAAATGAAAAGCAACCAGAAGAGTTTCCACATGCTCCACCCTCCACCACACCCACCCCACTCAAGGATACATATTTCCCCTGCTCCACCTTTCCTCATGCTGTGAGAGGCAAGGTGTCCTCATTGAGGCCACTCCCTCTATGTGTGTACTGGCTTCTATGACTGCCCTCCAATCTCTCTTTTCTCTAAGTATTATCACTTTTCTACTCTATCTGGTTAACCATAATGACACTGAAACACAACCTAATTGTCGCCATTTTTAAAAGACCCATTGGCCCCTCCCTCCGTGTGCTTCTCATTGCGTTTCTCCATTTCTCTGCTCCCATTTATTTGCAGAATCACTTCTCAAAAGGGTTGTCTATACCCCCATCTGCATTTCTTTCTTCCCATTTTCTCTTGGATATCCTCGGTAGGTTTATGTTCCTACCTCATCAGTGAATTTGCTTTTATTAAGGTTATAAGTGATATTCATATGACTAAATCCATGTGGACCGAGGTCAATGACTCAAAGACATGGGTATAAATAGTCACATCCTTGCCACAAGGTGCAAAGATCTGCTCTGTGGGTTCAGAATGTTCTCCAGTTGAAACCACATCCATTCTTGCTTGTCTTCTTCTCACACCCTGCTTGTTTCCTCCATGCCCTGATGACTCTATGAATCATTTGAACAAATCTTCTCTCTGAGTCTCTGCTTCTCGGCAACCCAACACAAGGCAATTCCTCTAAACTGCATCCCTAGATGATCAGAGAAAAGCTTTCCATATCTGTGTCAAACATTAAACTTTCTTCAATATAATAATTAACCTTTATCAAGATGCCATGTCTGAAATCTTTGGAGGTAGTTAAGAAGTTCTGCTTAGGTCTTTGTCTTCCTGACCTAGTTAGGAACACAATTTCACTTGGATGAAGATATCTAGCTTAAAATTGTAACTAGCCTGTAACATGGTTTCCAGTAATTAACACAGAACTGGCAAAGGGAAGGTATTCAATAAATGTCTTTGAATGAAGGAATAATTAAATTTAACCTTCTGATGGACTTTGCCCATTTGCCTTGTGTTGTTGTTGTTAATATCTTCTGCCCTGTAGAATTTGTAACTTTGAGCAGCTGCTGACTCCAGCTGCCGTACAAGCAGGACATTAACAAAAAAGACCAAGCTTCTTTTCTTCTTATTCTTCCATTCTGGAGAACAGAACTGTCCCGTTGGCCCTACTTACATGTGTGAGGCTCTTTTTTTCCCTGATGACCAGAAAGGAAATCTTGGGAGGGCTTCTTCATCTGTATTCCCACACACATACCCCCACACACAAGGGTATAAAACAAGAGGATGAGAGAAATACCCTGAGCTGAAATGGATCAATGAATAACATGTCAAGACACATGTTACAGACTGAAGGTTTGTGTCCCCACCCAAAGTCATATGTGGAAGTTCTAACTCCCAATGCGATTGTATATGGAGACTGGGCCCATAAGAAGGTAAAGGAAGTTAAAGACAGCCGTGAGATCAGGCTATGGTCCAAAAGGACTAGTGTCCTTGAAAGAAGAGAGACCAGAGAGTTGCCCTCTCCTCACCAACCTGGACATACACAAAGAAGAGGTCATGTGAGCACATGGTAAAATGACAGCCATCTATAGGCCAAAAAAAGAGGCTTCAGAATGAAATGTAACTAGCTGGCACCTTGATCGTGAACTTTCAGTTTCCAGAACTGTGAGAAATAAGTGCTGGTTGTTTAAGCCACTCATATGGGTATTTGCTAGGGCAGCCTGAGCAGACTAAGATAACAGCTAAAGACTCAGGCTGCTTAAGTGACAAGAATGGAGAAGTATGATAATCTTATTAATGAGTACAGCCTTACTTATTATTTTTAAACGAGGCACAAAGTAATTTTTTTGTTATGGATATGGGCCAGAGTGGGGATAGAGTGTCATACAGAACAAAACTCCTCTTTGCAACCCTACCTTGTTGTAGAGCACACATTTGGTCCTAATTTTAGAGGAGATTTGTGACAATTGTGTGGGAAAAAAAGATGTCTTCCCTTTGCAGACTGCACTTGGTAGGATAGCTGACATCCCTGGTTCCTGACTACTAAATTTCAGTCATTTCCCTTTAATAATTGGACATTCAGAAATAACCCTATACATTTTCAAAACTCCCTTCTGAGTGGCGGCACCCCCATTGAAAATCACTCTTCTATTATTTCCTTAAAATTCATCATCAACTCCTGTCAACTCTACTGTCAAAGCAAATCCTGCCATTCATACATGATTAGTCCATGTCCGTGAGCAAGACTCCACCCTCAGCTCAAAGAAGGAGCATAAGACCTAGTCCTAAATCAATCAGTGCTCTGTATTCATCTGGGGACAATAGCTAGATGTGACCCAATCAGAGCCAATGACACATAATGGAGCTCTTGCTTAATATCTTGGAAAAGAGACTCTGGTCTTCCCAGTGGTCTTGAACTAACCATTTGGAATGCAGTAGAAAACCATTCCAGTGACGGGAATAGTTGGCTGTGAGTTCACTATAAGAGCCACTTTTCATGCATGAAATCCTGCTAGATTTGAGGAGGAGGGAACAACATTTTTACTCTATCATTGGGTTAGGGGCTATCTTGCAGTATGATGCAGGAAGAGCTTGCATATGCAATCTACGATTCTAGTACTTTTATATAATATTTTCTGTACTTTCTTGATCCTTGAACCAATTACGTGTTTCAAAGGCTACATCTTGTACCTTGAGGGGAGAAAAAACAAAGCCTATTTAACATACAGTTGCACAAAAATACTTTCTTAGTCCTAATTGCTGTGTTTCTTGTCTGCCTCTCCTCACTAGGATGTAATACTCACAAAGGCAGGATTGTGCACCTGTTTTGTTTATTGCTATATCTCTGGTGCCTAGGACAGTGCCATTGGGATGAGGAAAAAATAAGTCTGGTTTCCTTGTTTTCTGATCACCACCTAAACAATGTTTTTTGATAATCTTTTCCTTTCTGTCTTTTAACTTTTTATTATGGAGAATTTCAGATATATACAAACAACAAATAAAATGAATCTCCATATACCCATTACTCAACTTTACGATTGTAGCTGATCCGTTTTCACTTATACCCACCTATCCTCTTCCTCTTTGTCACGCTATATTCAAGAAAATCCCAGAAGACTTCTACACACTCCCTTTAGCAATTCATCTCTAGATTCTGGGGCACTGCTTCCTTGTTTATTGTCACTTTTCTTTCTAGCTAGACTTCCTTATTCTTTGACCAAAGGGGAGTTCTGGAGTAGAGATGGGCCTTCAGAGCTGTCTTGCCCTGATATAGGGGGAATGGTTTTTCATCACCCCTCCATCTATCAGTCAATCAATGAATCAGGGCTGCTCCCCAAGGAGGGGGTATGAGCTTGGGTGAAACTCTCAACTGATGTAAGGGTGGATCTGAGTAGCTTACCACAGCATCCACTATATCACCCTTCATGCTATCACATCCATTACTTTCATGGAATAAGTTTTGGGTACCACTTCTATAAGACTTTGTTTTGTCTCTGTCTTAGTCTGTTTAGTGTTTCTATAACAGAATATCTAAAGCTGGGCAATTTATAAGGGAAAAATGTTTATTTGGCTCACAACTGTAGTGGCTGGAAAGTCCAAGGGCACGGCACCAGCATCTGCTTGGTTTCTGGTGAGTGCCTTGTGTTATATCACAATGTGGCAGAGAAGTGGAAGGGGAAGCAGGTATGTGCAAAAAGGACCAAACAAGAGAGACCACCTCACTACATAACAACCTGCCTTCATGGAACAACTCCTGTGAGCACTAAGCCAGTCTTGAGAGAAAGTGACAATTTCATCTTAATAACCTCATAACCTCTTAAAGGCAACAACCCCCAGTGCTGCCATATTGGAAATTAACATTCCAACATGAGTTTTGGTGGGAACATTCAGACTTTAGCAATCTCTTTTCCTAGTATGTTTCAACAGGAAGGCTTTTGAGATGAACCACAAACTCTGCACCTAGTCTGAAGACTGAAGTTGACAGTCATCATCTTCCTCCTCTACTATCAATTCTAGAGTTCCTTCACCATTAATTGGCACCTGTGCTGATGTAGGTAGCAGCTAAAATGACCTTCATCTCTAAGAGGGGTAAGATCCTTGTCACAGTGTTCTTCTTAGGCTATGACTGCTGTGTTTATCCATTTGCTTTTAATATTGGTCCTAAAAACAACAAGAGACAACCCAGTGGATTCCCTAGGTGCCAAACATATTCTTCTTTGCCTTGTTGTGTAAAAGTAGGTGTGCCTCTTATTAATGCTCTGACTCAACCCCCTGGTCAGGATGATCACCTCTTTTCTTACCTGGTAGACTCATAGTGTGAAAAGATTGAAGTGCCCAGACCATGGCTTATAATTTTTTCTGTTTGTATAAATTTAGGGGGAACAAGTGCAGTTTGGCTACATAGATATGTTGTGTAGTGGTGAAGTCTGGGCTTTTAGTGTAACCATCACCTGAATAGTGTACATGGGACCCATTAAGCAATTTCTCATCTCTCAATTCCTCCTACATTTCCATCTTTCCAAATCTCCAGTGTCTATTATTTCCTACTTCTGTAGCTTAAACTTTAATGTATCTCTTAATGTAACCCCTGCTTGAAGTATTCTTCTGCAGAGAGCCAGGCCCTATCAGTCCGCAGAGCCCAGTGATGTGGGAATGAAAAACACAAATTCTCTAAGGGGCTAAATCTGGATGATGATAAATTGAGCCACTACTTCCACTTCTTAGTTTCTAGTCAGGATCTCACTCTGTGGCCTAGCCTGGAGTTCAATTGTGTGATCACAGCTCACTGCCTCCTGGGCTTAGGCAATCCTTCCATCTCAGCCTTGGATTCCAAGTAGCTGGGGCTACATTTGTGCATCACCATGCCCAGCTAAATTTTTCATAGAGACAAAGTCTTGCTATGTTGCCCAGGTTGGTCTTGAACTCCTGACTGTAGCAATTCTCCCAACTTGGCCTCCCAGAATGCTGGAATTACAGGTGTGAGCCACCTTGCCTGGCCATGAAAGGCAAATCTATATTCAAATACATCAATTCCATGTGTTGTGCCATGATGTGTCACTTTCTTTTATAAGATGTGTGTAGGGAAGAAAGTGACAATGTCATCAACTTGCCACCAAAAGACTAATTGGTCTTTTTGAGGATGGTGTAATGCTGGGAGCTGAGGTTTGGACTCTGGTGCCGACAAATTGGACATTCAGCAGTAGGACTGTGTCAGCATTACGGATGGGCAACCCACGCTTTGAACCTATGTGCAGTCTTCATCCCTGGCACTATGGCTATTCCAGTCATGTACAATTGCGCTAGAATTGGAGCAGCCAGTGACAGAGGATGGCTGATGTCAACTAGCTGAGTCGTTCTATTTACCAGGTTGCTAAATGCCTGTTCTGTAGTGGAGGCTTTCAAGTGGGTGTCCTCATGCAATATGGAGATCTTCACACTTTGAAATCCTTCTCATATATCGAACCGCATGCTTTTCCCCAGACAGCTGCATCTCTGATGTTTCAACCTTTCTCTTCCCTGGCCCTGATCAACCAGCTGAGCCATTCACCACTGTCCGTGAATCCATACATACTCATGGACCACTCTCCCAGCAAAAAACTAAAATGGAAGAAGAGTTGCACCACTCAATGCTCTGCCCGTTGGGAGCATCCTTCCTTAATTCTATCTTTTGTGTCACACCTGAGGGGACCTGGGTTTAGCAGTCATCAATTTTTAGCTTGTACCCTCATACCAAGCAACAGTCATGAACCAAGCTTGACTTTTCTTCTCATCTATCAGATGGTTCTAAGATACACCCTCCATGTAGCCATAAGAATGACTTTAGAGAGAGATGCAAATTCAACAATGGCGGATAACATGTAGGTCTGGATCACCTGCTTTTGTAGCATATGTGTGTCCTTTAGCCCTTCTCAAGACAGATCTTAAGTGTTCCACTTCCATCTTACTATGGATAACGGTTGGGGCTACTTGGCCTTATAACTTGGTGACTTTGAACCAAATTGACCATGACCAGATGCTATACCTCAAACAGAGCCTAATTGCCCACCAAAAGCTGGTTTTCAAATAGATTAGAATTCTCATGGCAGCTAGCATACTCTTTCTATAGACCCTAAGGGCATACACCAGATTCTACAGAGGCTTGTCATAAGCTCCACATAACACCTTTCCCCACCATAGAGACATCAAATACCATAAGGCCTGCCAGGTCATGTGGTCAAAGCCACAGACCCTATTATATATCACAGCCCAGATCCAATCTAGAGTCATTTCCTGATGTGAGTTCTACCAAAAGCTGGCAGTCTTTGGTGTCATCCAGTAAGTGGGCCTGGTCAGTATTTCCCAAGGGTGGCATCTGCTGTCTTCAGAAACCAAGGATGCTGCCATTGTATCTACTTCTTAGTAGTGGTGCAGGAAGCAATTATTTGCCCTTTATTTTGGAAAAAAATGCCCTGGCTTCTCCCAGTCACGGATTCCCAAAAACTTCACTGATATGGTGGACCTCTGGTTCACAGAGGATATTATGAGTGTGCTGAAGTTCAAGTGCCTTTGGAAAGCACCCAGTGCACTTGCCACTTCCTGCCCATCTAGTTGATTATCATGATGTCACTGAAGTTGTAAACCCATGTGATGCTTTGTAGAGTATTCAGATGGTACAGGCCCCTCCTTGTTATATTACAAGTGTGGGTGGGAGGCACTCCTGTGTGTTCCAAGTAGATGTGCACTGTTTCTGGGCCTCCTTAGCATGCTCTGGTGAAGATGCCACATCTGGTACAACATCTGCAATGGGACTGACTGTTGATTGAGTTTGGTGTGGCCCATTGGCATCATGAGACATCTGACTTCTGTCGCATCCAAACTGATATATTAAATGGGATATGATAAGGCCCGCCACCCCTTATCTTCTGGGTGTCTGAGGAAGGCCCGAGTCTTGCTATTTCCACAGGGCTGTGATGTTTTTCTTTACTATTTTGGCCAGGGGAGTGGTTGCAGTGCTTTTTCCTTGGCCTCCCCCAGTATGACAGCTCTTTCCCCAATGGCTGATGAGCCTACGAGGTGTTCTTCCAACGTCCAAGTACATTCGTTCCAATTGTACATTTGGGAAGCGGGAAAGGGCCGCCTGGTGGTGTATCAACCCAGTGGACCCTGCAATCCAAATCAAGGCCAGAACTCTATTTATTACCTGGTCCACACGCACACTCTTCCCGCCAGGAGACCCTCACGCATCTTGAGTTTTCTGGGTTCGAATGCCAACTCAGACTCTGTGTTCAACGATTCGCCGATGTGTGCATATTCTGCTTTTTAAATGCATGCTGGCCTGAATACATGACTCTGGATCCTTCTGGCAAAGGAGTATTGGAATCATCCCTGTGTTTGCCTGCCACGGGCAGTCCTGAGGAGCTGACCGCTCCATTAATTAGTGGATTCTGGGTCAGAAAACTGGCTCAAGAATTAAGATTGGCTTTACCTCTTCTTCCCTCATCTATCATGACAGTTCTGGCATTTCAACTTTTCACAGTGTGGGCTAGAATGGTCTCCAAAGCTCCAAGAGTCATCTGAGCAGCTTGGTAAAAAATATCTCCCGGCGTCTGTGCCACAGTGGCAAACTGTCAATCCCAGTAAACTGCTCTCACATACATAAACCCACTGCTACCCAATTTTATGTCTTCCCCTCTTTGATTCATCGCCCCTAGAATTCAGGCCCATGTTCAGCCTCTGGCTTTGGCCAGGGCATGTTGGCTGGAGCCAGGGGACCCTTGGGGTTATATGCCCTTTCTTTACCCGCTGCGCTCACCACTTCTCCGGCATGTGTTGTTTTTTTGCCTGACTCTAGTTACTGGTCTGGGAGGAGTGGGAGGTATGGGTAGATCCTTAGGGATCCTGTGTTGTCTTGCCATGTAGAGACTTCCATATCATGGTCACACAAGGGAAGAGCGCGAGACCTCCCTTCTGGGAGGACAGGGCCACCTCTTTAGGCCCAGGGGGCTCTGCGTGGAGTCTCCGGCTTTTTTGTTTTTGTTTTGATTTGGAGTCTCACTCTGTCGCCCAGGCTGGAGTGCAGTAGCATGCTCACAGCCACTCAGCTTCGACCTGTTGGGCTCTGGCGAGTCTTTCACCTCAGCTTTCTAAGTAGCCAGAACTACAGGCGCACACTACCACGCCCAGTTAATTTTTGATTTATTGTAGAGATGAGGTCTCTCCAAGTTGCCCAGGCAGGTCTCGAACTCGCAGGCTGAGGCAATCCACTCCCCTCAGCCTCCCAAAGAGCTGAGATTACAGGCTGAGCCACCGAGTCCAATCCCAAGGTTTTAAGTGCATGCATTTCAATGTCCCCAACCAGGTTATCACGTCCCACTCATCCCAGCACGCTCTCCGATATTGTCACAGTTGATTTGCCAGGGCTGAGAATTCAAATTTCTTTGGAGTGTGGCTATTCTTCCTCTTTCCCTTACTCTTTTTTTAAAAAATAGAGAAAGGGTCTCTCTGGGGTGCCCAGGCTGGTCTTAAACTCCTGAGTTCAAGCGATCCTCCCACCTTGGCCTCCCATAGTGCTGGGAGTACAGGCGTGAGCCACCTCCCTCGGACCTGCTATTCTTATAATTAATTCCTGGGCCTTTTCCTGAGCAGGTTCTGTCCTCCTGCGGTAGGAGATAAGAGCCTCCTTTGATGCCTCTAGCGAGGCTTTCTAACTTACACTTTGCTTTGCTTGGATGATTCATAGCTCTGAGCCTCCCATTGTCTTTCTCTAATGCATCAATGACTCAGCAGGACCCAGCAGAGGCCATTGTTCTTATCATTGCTACTTTTTCTGACTCTCTCAAAAGCCTGGGATATTAACATCTCCCGCGGCATTCTCTCTCACTCATCTCCCCTCCGGATTCATCACCAGTGAAAGTTCTGATGTTTTCACTTCTCCAGCACGCGGGTGGAAGGTGCTACCTGGCATGGGTCTACATTTCTAGCTAGCAGGGGCAGGTCCGACTCTACCTTGCCAAGTGAGGGTCTGTGTCTTCAGGTCACTTCCGGCACCAGCTGTGTTGGGTTGGGGTCTCTAGGGCACAGAGTTGGAGGTGGAAATTCGCTTGAAGGAGTATTTGGGTGAGGACCCTGGTGCCTATGCCCATGAAGGAGTACAGGAAGTAACACTGAGCAGAAAAAAGCAATTTGGTTGCAGCGTGGCCAAGGCATCAGTCACTCTCGCTGGGAGTCTGAGCTAGGAAGACCTCTCAGAGTTGTCCTGCCGTAAGCCCTGGGGCCAGGCCTCTATGTTCCACTTTCTTGCACAAGTCCTTGGAAGCTGCTGCCCTCGGGATGAGCCTTGGACCTGAGGGGCAGCTGACCAGCTGAGTGCAGTTGCCAGGGAGGGCCTTAGCGGAGAGCCCTGAGTCCCCAGTGGTCCCAGCTGGGCAGAGGGTAACAGGGTCTGTCAGAACACCACAGCGGCCACAACCATCCCTTTAAAAGCGCCTGATCTGTTTCTTGTTAAGCATATATTCTCCTCCATTCACATCCTCGGGTCTTTTCTTCAAGGACCGGCATTTCCTGAGGGTTGGGAGACCTTGTATCAACACCTTTGGCTTGAACTAGTCTTGTCCTCAGAGCTCTATGATGTCCTGCCCACTGGTTTAGACTTCTGTATACACCTAGCCTCTGGAGCTCCAGCCTGTTTGCAGCCCCAGCCTGACCACCTGGTTCGGCCCCTCAAAGTGACTCTGAGACAGTCCTAGTGCACACCTGAGTCGCATGACCCACAGCTGTAGATGCAGGTTTCCCCCCCTGCACTTCTCAGCACTGACCCACAACCTGTCTGGGAGTGGACAGGCAATACGTTACCACATGTTTTCTACTTGTTGCCTTGGTGTTTGGTTTTGCTCTCTCTTTCCACCCCACTCCCTCATCTCAGTCCATCCTCCACAGCTTTCAGAAAGCTACCTGAAAATATTTTCCAAAAATATATTTTTTTTAAGTTAGAGTTTTATTCTGGCACCCAGACTGGAGTGCAGTGGTAGGATGCCAGTGCACTGCAGCCTTGACCTGGGACCAAGACATCTTTCTGCATCTTAAATAGCTGGGACTACAAGGCATGTGCCACCATGCCCGGATGGAGATTTTATATATATATATGTTTGTAGAGATGAGATCTCACTGTGTTGCCCAGGCAGGTCTTGAACCTGGGCTCAAGTGACTCTCCCACCTCGGCGTCCCAGAGTGCTGGGATTACAGGCCTGAGCCACCTCACCTGGCCCCAAATACAAATTTTTTTTCTTTTTTTTTTTTTTTGATTCGGAGTCTCATCACTCTGTCGCCCAGACCGGAGTTCAGTGGCCACTCCCAGTCACCGCAGCCTCGACCCGCTGGGCTCTGGCGATCCTTCCGCCTCAGCCTTCCAAGTAGCTGGAATTACAGGCGGGCTACCACGCCCGGCTAATTTTTTGATTTATTGTAGAGATGAGGTCTCACCAAATTGCCCAGGCGGGTCTCGAACCCGCGGGCTCAGGCAATCCACTCACCTCAGCCTCCCAAGGCACGGGATGACAGGCTGAGCCACCGAGCCCGGCTACAGATTTTTATTCATGCAGCAATACTCATAGCACGTTTGCCATGTCCTGCTAGATGGTTGCTTAGGCACGCGGCCGTGAATAAGGTACCCTCCCTGCTCTCGCTGAGTTTGCATTTTAGAGGGACGAGACAGACCATTAAAACAAGTGAATGAATGAATGAACGGATAAATACCAGATGGCGACTCAGGCGATGCCTGGAATTAGAATACGAGCGTTGAAGACTTGGCTCTTGGGTAATAGTAAGCCAGTCGCTCGATTAAAGGCGGTCGGTGGCTGCCCATTGTCCTCCTGATGAAGTTCATTCGCTTAGCTTGGCCCAGAGGACTCCCGTGGGGACAAGTTCCGGCCTCCCGGGTGGACGAGACGGGATTCCTCCAGGCCCCTGGGATTCTGGCGACCCGGGGGTCCGGCTCTTCCCGCAGGGCTAACCTTCTGCTCTCCTCACCCTCTGCCTGTTCCCGGCCCTGCCCAGGCTCCCCGCACGCTGGGACGAGCGACCCACGCCCCGCCAGCCTCGGCGGGTGGACCCTCCTCAGGGCGTGAAGCCGGACGGCTTCGCCTCGGCTTCCGAGAAGGTGGATCGGGACACGACTTTGGGGAGAAGACCCTTTGTGTCCTTCCATTCAGAGGGCGCCTTGCGGATGCCTGTCCGGGGGCCTTTCGCCGGGACTGGGTTTTCGGCACTCGCACGGAGCCCACCCCCGCTCCCCGACGGTTTCATCTCCCTGGGGTGCTGCAAGGAGATGCTGTTAAGCAGGAAGCCAGGAGGAAGCCGAGCGTCGCATCCTCAGCGCTGCCATGCCCACCGCGATAAGGCCTCCAAAGCCCCAGGCCTCCTCAGCCCCCTGCGCGGACGCGGGGACCGCCACCTCACCCCCCTGCCCGGACCGGCCACGTCCCCTCCCTGCACCCGGCGCC
>NW_007250968.1:417499-426712 GCF_000164805.1 Carlito syrichta | reverse complement strand
CCATGTCCAGCGCTCTCCCCTCCCCCTGCCCCGACCGCCTCGCCCCCTCCTTTTTCCTGGTCTGGACGTGACCTTCACGCCCTTTCTCCGGGGTCCTCCCTCCGCTCTCCGCCGCCGGCATCCCCGGCCGCTTATCTTAGCTTTCGCTCCCCCTAGCGGTCAAGGGCGGTAACGCAGCCTGGCGCGTTCCCCTCCGGACCGAACAGGCCACGCCATGAGACAAGCCTTGACCCCTTTGAGGGGGGTCGACTTTTGTCTGAACCGCAACAGACAGTCCAGCCAACAATCGCGAGAGAGTCATCCCTTATGATTGGATTACAGCATACACACCAAATCAAATGGTATAAGTGCATACTGTCAAGCCTCTTAGGCCTTTTCTAGGATTATCCGTGAAAACGTAATTCATGAAAAATAAAATCCTTTCTTGTGAAATCCGAATTGCAGTGTGGGCGACGTGGATGCTGAAAGACCGGTGTTGGTCACACTGGTTGCCCTCTTAAGTAAAATTAGTATGCCCTACTGGGAAAAAAAAGTGTAATATTAGGGTTATGCCTGTATTTCTGAGACTGACAACAGGCTCAAGGAGCGTGGGGTGAGCCCTTATGATTTGCAGAGGGCTGGGAAGACCTTTCTGCTGCTAGAAATTTCACCCGATGTCATGTGGCCTTGGGCTAAAGTCAAATGTTCACGCTGACAGGCAGATAGCATTAGAACCAATTCGTTATCAGCTTTCTCCTTTTCACTGTTAAACCTCTCAAAGCTTAACTCTGAGCCAGTGGAGAGAGGGTGGGAAACAGTGCTGGGTGGAGAAGGGTCGATTTTCACGACCTGGAGAATAAGAGGAAAGCGAGAACGGGAGCATTTTAGGAGGGGGGAAAGGGCGTGATGAGGGAATTCGTGGATGTGCTTCCAGTTCTTCTCGGGTACAGCCCTCTCCAGTTTATATTTCATGAGTCTCAGGAAAATTTCTCCCCTAAGATGGCAGTGGTACAGGTCTGGGGCTGAAAGAAAGGCCTTCTTTATTTTACTTGTTAAAGGTGAACTCATTAAATCTCCCATCAGCTTTCAGAAGTAGACACAGAGAAGTCAGATAAGTAAGCAAGGGGTGAGGCTTCCACCCCGGGAATGAGGCTCCCTCCCATGGGTGCTCCTGGGCTGCTTTTCCAGGGGGAGTGGTGTGGGGTCGAGGGTTGGAAGCCTCAGATTTCTGATTGTAGGACATTGAGCCAGATGACTCAGATGTGTTGCGTTGCTCACACTTTGAATCTACTGTGATCATTTAGGCAACACTGATTGATGATCAGTGCCATTAGGTCTGAAAGGGGATATTCTTCTACTGTAGCTTAATTTAGCACACAGAATTAGATCTCATCCTCAGAATTCTAAGCTTAATTCTGTACTGATGAGTTGGCATCCAGGTGGCACCAATTTCTATGGATTTACGTGGCAGGGATGAAAATGCTCCTTATTTCCTTATTGGACACTCATTTCATTAATTTCTGTAAAACAAAGACAATAAGAGATCTTAAAGAAAGTCTTGGCTGGGTGCGTTGGCTCATACCTGTAATCCCAGCACTTGGGGAGGCTGAGGTGGGAGGATTGCTTGAACCCAGGAGTTCAAGACCAGCCTGGACAACATAGCGAGACCTCATCTCTACAAAAAAATAATAACAACAATTGCTGGGTGTGGTGGCATAAGCCTGTAGTCCCTGCTACTCAGGAGACTGAGGCAGGAGGATCACCTGAGTCCAGTTTGAGGCTTCAGTGAGCTGTGATCATGCCCCTGAACTTCCAGCCTGAGTGAGACCCCAATTCAAAAAGAAAAAAAAAACGACATGTGGTTTAAGCATTTTAAAAATAATCAATTTGAAATCTTCACTGCAGCAGGAACAGGGAGAACTCAGGCTATCTGACCCTGACTATTCTTGCCAGTATACAGAATATTATTCTTGGTGAAGGTCAAAGAAAGATGGTAGGGGGAAAAATACTTCATGAGGGAAACCCAAACGTACTTTGAGCATTCAGGAAGCAAGCTGAGTTAAAAGAACAATTAAAGGGAGCTCAAACTGATTCTTGTTACAGTGATTTTTTTTTTAAATACTACTTTTTCCCAACTGCAATTTTGTCTAGTATGTTAGCATAAATCTATGTGGTTGAAACTGTCACCAAGGAGTGGAAGACCTCACTCCAGATCACCCAGTGAAAGTTGGAGAGTTTTAACCACCAACATCTGCACCAGCTAAATAAGCCCTGTGCTGCTTCTGTTATGTAGATAAAGTGTTTCCTACTGTATTTTTGAAAATGTGCTTACTTGTTACATAGTAAAAAGCAAATATTGAGCTGGCTCCCAGGAGCATTGGTACTCTTTAAAAAGTGATTTCAACTCCCGTGTTCTTTAAAAAACAGTGCAAGCAAACATAGTAAAAGGATTTCAAACCATTCGCCTCTTGTCACTGGTTCATCTAAAATTTCATCTCTCTGGAATGGACGATATCCTTGGAAAAGTGACAAGTCTAGACTGGGGGCAGTACAGTTTCATATACATATATAAGAGGTATTTGCTTACCAAGCCAGATGGTAGACAGAATTGCTCTACATAATGTTGGAGGCTGTTCATGAGAGCGTGTGTGCTGGATACATTGACAGAGATGAACCCGTTGAGGATTGCCCCTGATCACGGAAACTTGAACTGCAGTGGATGAGGGATTGTCTGTTCCCTAAGTGACCGATCTTCAAGAATGGCTTTAGGAACAGTGTGAGTTAAAAATTAAATCTGAAATTATGAAATAAGTAAGATCTTCCTGTGTACTTACACACATAAGAGTATGATTAATATCTGGTCATTTGGCAGGAATTACTGTAACAAATCACATCTTAAATAAACTTCTTATACACGGTTTGTATGCTAAAATGCATTTGCTTAGCAGTCAGCGATTCAATTTTTGCCAGTTTGTAACAAAGATCAGTTGAGACTTGTGTTGCAAAAAGAAAATGAAGAGAGTTGGCATATTATCTTAGTGAAAAATTCTGAATAATATTTTGCTTAGAAATTAACCAATGTAGTATCAGCATTTCACATTATATGTTTATATACAGAAATTCGTATATATAGCATTTCTTTTTCGAGAAGAAATTAGGGATTCAGGTAAAACCAATTACTTGCAAAAAACTTTGTTATATAAAAAAGGTCCCTGTGCTGAACCACACACTGGGACATGGTAAATCAGTGGTTCCTTCCAGGGTATGTTATGTTTGATTATACTTATATTCCATAATATTTTACCTTTTGCATTTGGGCTCATATTTTCAGTGGTTTATGAAGTAACAGCCTCTAGATTTCATTCCAAGTGGAAAGTTGGCATGAAAACTCTCAATCCAATTATTCCTGTACACATTTTGAAACAAATCATTTTAGCCTTTTTGAAAATTTTACAGGAGGTGATAAAAATAGGAAATTTTAGGTTTCAGATGTTTTATTACATTCTTGTAGCATAATAACAGCTTCATTAAAAATAATTCCACAATACAATGTGAACTCTGTGAGATGGTTAAAACACTTTTGCTGGCTTTCTTTTAAAAGCTTTGTATGCATGAATGTTGTGTTACTTTATAGTTTATATTTCATTTTATTTTGCTAAGCTTTGGGGGAGATATTGAATTACTACCTCCAAATGCACGGTTGTAAGGAAGGAGACTGCAAAGTGGTCCTACTCTTGAGGGCACAGACTTAGGACACTTCCGAGATGAGATCACGCCTACATGCTGGAATCAGTTTCTGGGCTTATTTCAATCTCTTGAGCTCATCAGCCTTCAGTTTATGGGATGGACTAGAGGTAGACTTGGGAGACCTCATCTCCAGAGCTTTCTGTTCCATCCTTAGAGGAACAAAAGTCAAATCTTCACAGCAGCAGGAGCAGGGAGAACTCATGCTCTGTGGTCCTGACTCGACAGAATATCATTTGTAGAATATAGTTCTTGGTATGGGTCATAGAAAGATGGGGGTGGGGGTGTGAAGGTGGAAGGGGGTTGGTCAGGAACAAAACAAAATGAAACAAAAAAAAACTCACTTTGAGCATTCAGGAAACAAGTTGAGTTAAAAGAACAATTAAAGGTAGCTCAAACTCACTCTTGTTACAGCGATTTTTTTTTTTTATGCTGCAAAGGTGACCCTCTTTCCCCAAATTTGGAAAATTCCTGTCTCCCAGTATTTTAGGGGGGCAAGAAGAGCCATCTAATACAGATGTCATTTTAGCCCTCAATTGTCCTCTCCAAAATTCCCTTTAAAACAAAGCTCAAGTATCTTCAGCGATGGGAAATTCAGTTTCCAAAGGCAGCGCCTTCTGTCTGGAAACACCCCCAGCATTACAGAGTTCTTCCTGCCATGGAGCTGAGCTCTGCCTTCCTCAATTTCTACTCATTGTTCCCAGCTCTATGCCTCAGACACAGAAAGAGCAGGCCTCCTGTCTTTTCATTTTTTTGAATCAGAGTCTCACTCTGTCACCCAGGCTGGAGTGCAGTGGCATGCTCACAGTCATCGCAGCCTCAACCTGCTGGGCTCAGGAGATCCTCCCTCCTCAGCCTTCCAAGTAGCTGGGACTGCAGTCATGTGCCACAACATCTGGTTAATTTTTTCACCTGGCTAATTTTTCTGATTTACTGTAGAGATGAGGTCTTCTCAAGTTGCCCAAGCTGGTCTTAAACGCCTGGACTCAGGCAATCCTCTCGCCTCCGCCTCCCAGAATCTGGCTCCTTTTTGCTTTATAACTGCAATTCATCTCTTGGGGGAAGCCAGGGGGGGCAACTGGGGAGGACAGACCTTGCAGGTCCTTGGTTTCTTCTTCTGTTAAGTGGTGATTATAAAATCTGACTTACGGGGTTGCTGTGGAGGTTCGAGAACGCCTCGTGCAGTTCCAGGCATACAGCAGACTCTGACAGATTTTCATTATGATTCCTGTTGAAGGTGCCTAGTGATTTTCTCTGGAGCTTTCTTTTTTCTTTTCTTTTCTTTCTTTCTTCTTTCCTTCCTTCCTTCCTTCCTTCCTTCCTTCCTTCCTTCCTTCCTTCCTTCCTTCCTTCCTTCCTTGTGAGTTAGCCTCTATTTTGTTCATCTGTTTACATATTTTGTAGTCTGGGGTCTCTGCCTTTTCCAGTCAGTCTAGTCTTGAGAAATTTTCTCCTCCTTTGTTAGATGTGGTCCTGCTGGAGAATCGTATGCAAACCCTCTCCAGGACTGGTCCCTGGGACAGAATGGGTGTCTTCACGGGTTGTCCGTTCCGAAACCAGATGCTCAGCAAATATCTGTAGAGGGAGTGGCAGGCATTTCGTAGAGGAGAAAGAATGAGACTCTGAAACTGAAATCCACGCTGTCTGACATTACCCTGCTAAATTATAGTGTGTACCTTTGTGTCAGTCTTTGTGCTGGATACCTACGTATTTATTATCCTGTGTGTTCCTTACCTTGGCTTAGCGATCTGGATATCATCCAGATATTTCTCCCACTGAGAATGCAGAAGTTCAGAGAATTTCAGTAACTCACGTAAGTCAAAGCAGTCTTCCAGTTTCAAGTTAAGTCTCTTTTACACCACCCAGACCCTTTCTCCCTACCACACAAAGAGGCCACAGTGTCATCTGATGGGACGAATGTTTTGGATCTCTCTTCTTTTTTTTTTTTTTTGAGTTGGAGTCTCACTCTGTCGCCCAGACTGGAGTGCAGTGGCACGCTCCCAGCCACTGCAACCTCCAGCGATCCTTCTGCCTCAGTCTTCCAAGTAGCCGGAACTACAGGCGCTCGCTACCACACCCAGCTAGTTTTTGATTTATTGTAGAGACAAAGTCTCGCCAAGTTGTCCGGGAGGGTCTCAAACCCGCGGGCTCAGGCAACCACTCGCCTCGGCCTCCCAAAGTGCTACGATGACAGGCTGAGCCACCGAGCCCAACTGTATCTCTTTTCATCCTTCCAACCTAATACTCTAATCTGCCCTTATGCCATTATCTCCTTTCTTTGACTAGGCACTACCACACCTGGCTATTTTTAATTTTATTGTAGAGACAAGGTCGCACCAAGTTGCCCGGACTGGTCCTGAACCCACGGGTTCAGGCAATTCCACTCACCTCGGCCTCCCAAAGTGCTGGGATTACAGACTGAGTCACCTCAATTTTTTCAAAAAATCAAAAAATTTAGCCAGGCGTGGTGGTTCTCACCTGTAGTCCCAGCTACTCAGAAGGCTGAGGTGGAAGAATTGCCTGAGCCCAAGAGGTTGAGGTTGCAGTGAGCCATGATTGTGCCATTGTACTCCAGCCTGAGCAACAGAGTGAGATCTGAACTCAAAAAAGATGAGATACAAGCAAAGCAGAAGTTGGGGGCAGTGTGAGTAATGGAAGACTTTAAGAAGCTGGTATAAGTGGCCGGTGGAAGACAAGAGACAGGTCCAGGCCGTCTGGGATGCCTGTGACCTGTTTCAGTGCAAACTTTCCTTTCAAGTTTCCCATTTGCCTCTCAGCGGGAGATGGCGGACACAACAGAGACAAGAAGAGAGGAAACCTTGTGAGCTCCCCTCTTAGTGTCTTCAGTTCTCCAGAGGACAGGGTTAAAAGCACCTTGGTTTCCCACTCTGTTTTTTATGCTGATTGAATAGGGTGCATATCAGAATTGCCAGTAACTGATGGCTAATTCTATTGGTCAACGTGACTTGGCCACAGGGTGCCCAGATTAAACTTTCTTCTGGGTGAGTCTGTGAGGATGTCTTTAGAGGAGATTAGCATTTGAACTGGTGGACTCAGGAAAGTGAATGTCCCTTCCAAATGTGACTGAACTTCCGCTCCACCAACTGAGGGCCTGAACAGAACAAAAGGTGGAGGAGGGAAGGATTTGCCCCTTTTTGCTTGTTGCCTAATTGCTTGAGTTGGGGCATCTCATCTCGCTTCCAGCCCTTGGGCTGGGATTTATGCCATCAACTCCTCTGAGGCTCAGGCCTCCAGACTCAGACAGAAGAAAACCACCAGCCATCCGGGGCCTCTATCTTGCAGGCAGCGGGCAGTGGGACTTCTCAGTCTCCATAATCACGTGAGCCAATTTCTCATAATCTCCTTTCACATACAGAAAACACACACACACACACACACACACACACACACACACACACACACACACACGTGAGGGAAGGCCAAAAAAATTGAATTTATCTATTAAAATTTGTGTATTTATTTTTACATGATTAAACATCAGTCACCTCCATAGTACTCTCCATTTGAAGCAATACACCTATCAAGATGCTTTTTCCATGGCTCAAAATCATTTTGAACTCATCAATGTTGGTACCTTTTAGTACTTCTGCCATTTTTTGATTCACCTCTTCCACATTGGCAAAACATTTCCCTTTGAGGAATTTTTTTTTTTTGAGTTGGAGTCTCACTCTGTCGCCCAGACTGGAGTGCAGTGGCCGCTCCCGGCCACTGCAGCTTCGACCTGCTGGGCTCTGGCGATCCTTCCGCCTCAGCCTTCCAAGTAGCCGGAATTACAGGCATGTGCTACCACGCCCGGCTGATTTTTTTATTTATTTTAGAGATGAGGTCTCACTGCCCAGGTGGGTCTCGAACCTGTGGGCTCAGGCAATCCACTCACCTCAGCCTCCCAAAGACATGGGATCACAGGCTGAGCCACTGAGCCCGGCAAGGAGTTTTTTCATCTGGAGTAACAAACAAACAGGACATGGCTGGGGTGAGGAGGAAGACCTAGTTACCTACTCAGCCCAGTGCAGGGCAAACAGTCCTGGTAGGTTTGAGAGAAACTTGTCAGTGAGCGAAGAAACTTCAGTCTCCTAGAAACGTTAGTTACTGTAGTCAGAGTTCTCCAGAGAAACAGAACCGGTAGGATATATATACACATATACAAGGGGGAACCCCCAAAACCTGGAATTTATTTTTTAAAAATTGTGTATTTATTCTTACATGTTTAAACTTCAGTCACCATCAAAGTAGTAGCAATAAACCTATCAAGATGCTCTTTCCACTGCTCAAAACAGTTTTTGAACACCAATTTTGATGCCTTGTATGTGTATGTATATGGAATTACTTTTTGGAGCATGGGACTCTTGTAGTACAGGCTTCCCCTGCTATGTAAGTGTTTGTTCTAGGAGCCCACCAGCAACAGGGTACCAGCTAGCATTGTTGTGAGAGGCTGTGTTTAGCTTCAGTGAATTTTTTGGGAGATTCTTTCAATACATTTGCCCATTTCCGGATGGGTGATTTACACGAATCGAAGAGAAACTTTTGTTAAGCAGCTTTGGACCAAAACTGCATGACCCCAGGGCCCCACCCTACTTATTCACCTGATCTTACCCTGATCGACTATTTCTATTTGTTTGTTACTCCAGATGAAAAAACTCCTCGCCGGGCTCAGTGGCTCAGCCTGTGATCCCGCGTCTTTGGGAGGCTGAGGTGAGTGGATTGCCTGAGCTCACAGGTTCGAGACCCAACTGGGCAGTGAGACCTCATCTCTAAAATAAATCAAAAAATCAGCCGGGCGTGGTAGCGCATGCCTGTAATTCCGGCTACTTGGAAGGCTGAGGCGGAAGGATCGCCAGAGCCCAGCAGGTCGAGGCTGCGGTGGCCGGGAGCAGCCACTGCACTCCAGTCTGGGCGACAGAGTGAGACTCCAACTCAAAAAAAAAAAAAAAAATTCCTCAAAGGGAAATGTTTTGCCAATGTGGAAGAGGTGAATCAAAAAATGGCAGAAGTACTAAAAGGTACCAACATTGATGAGTTCAAAAATGATTTTGAGCCATGGAAAAAGCATCTTGATAGGTGTATTGCTTCAAATGGAGAGTACTATGGAGGTGACTGATGTTTAATCATGTAAAAATAAATACACAAATTTTGATAGATAAATTCAATTTTTTTTGACCTTCCCTCACATGTGTGTGTGTGTGTGTGTGTGTGTGTTTTCTGTATGTGAAAGGAGATTATGAGAACTTGGCTCACGTGATTATGGAGATTGAGAAGTCCCACTGCCCGCTGCCTACAAGATAGAGGCCCCGGATGGCTGGTGGTTTTCTTCTGTCTGAGTCTGGAGGCCTGAGCCTCAGAGGAGTTGATGGCATAAATCCCAGCCCAAGGGCTGGAAGCGAGATGAGATGCCCCAACTCAAGCAATTAGGCAACAAGCAAAAAGGGGCAAATCCTTCCCTCCTCCACCTTTTGTTCTGTTCAGGCCCTC
>NW_007250968.1:333649-417051 GCF_000164805.1 Carlito syrichta | reverse complement strand
CAGGCTGGAGTACAGTGGCACAATCATGGCTCACCGCACCTCAGCCTCTGGGCTCAGGCAATTCTTCCACCTCAGCCTTCTGAGTAGCTGGGACTACAGGTGAGAACCACCACACCTGGCTAAATTTTTTGATTTTTTGAAAAAATTGAGGTGACTCAGTCTGTAATCCCAGCACTTTGGGAAGCCGAGGTGAGTGGAATTGCCTGAGCCTGTGGGTTCAAGACCAGCCCGGGCAACTTGGTGCGACCTTGTCTCTACAATAAAATTAAAAATAGCCAGGTGTGGTAGTGCGCGCCTGTAATTCCAGCTACCTGGAAGGCTGAGGCGAAAAGATCTCCAGAGCCTAGCAGGTCGACACTGGCATGGCCGTGAGCATGCTGTGCCACTGCCCTCCAGCCTGGGTGAAGGAGTGGGACTCCAACTCAAAAAAAAAAAGAAAAAGAAAAAGAAAAGTTGAGGTCTCACCATGCTGCCCAGGCTGGTCTTGAATTCCTGGGCCCAAATGATCTTACTGCCTCAGCCTCCTAAAGTGCCAGGATAGCAGGCATGAGTCACCATGCCTGGCCTTCAGTTGGTATCAGATTCTCTTGAATATTTCCCCAAGATAGCATGTGACTTCTCAGTCCCACAACTGTAGTTCATAAGTCAAACAGAATTACCACTTCTTGGTTAAGGCTATCATAATTATAATATCTGTGAACTTTATAAACATTGCTCTAAATGGAGATTTTCAAATCATTTGAGAAGCATTAAAATTAAAAAATACAATCGAAATACCATCTCAGGCTATGGTTAAACATTCAATGATATATGCAAGTGAGTGATTATAAAAGAAAAAATACGTCTATGGTCAAAATAGAATCAAAAGCAGTAAATCCTAATCACTTGTCTAGAAAGACCATGATGGAAGTCATCCAGCTCATAATAAAATTCCTCTTCTTTTCATGTTGTTTCTTTTCCAGGTCATATGAAAACAAGCATAATGATATATTTTGCCTGTAGATGCCTAGGTTTGTATTGTTCACTTTCAGATGCTTTTATTTATTGTGCTGGGCATATACCAGCAATAGCATAAGGGAGAGCATGTCAGCTGGAGATAGAAAAAAACAGCTGGACACGCAAACACTATCATACAGGACTTGCTGTAGTCTCACGAAACTGCTGGAAAACCCTTCCTTTGCTTGCCTGTGGGTCCAGGCAGTCCAGCACTTTCAGCAGTGCAGTGCAATTCTTGGGAAAGCCCTTGCGTTAACAGCGTCCCAATTGGAAACGGCTGGCATCTCACACTAGGATGACAACGGGACTATTTACAAAAATGGGGGCCTGCTCGGGGAAAACCCCAAGAAGAAGTGCAATAGCCCAGCGCTGCTACCATCCCTGGGCCCAGAGGGATGGAGGTGGATCCTGGGGCCTGGGAGAGTCAGGTAGAGAAGCTTGGCTACCTTGAGAGGGTCAGTGACTTTCAGTTAGAGGAACAGAGCCAGGTCTGGGTGGCCCCACGGGGAGAGAATTAGAGCACCAGAACTCACACTCTTTCCCCGACCTCTCATCAGGATGCCTCAGCTATTTCTTGCAGAATCATATGCAATGATTCCCCCCTTGAATCATGATTGAAATTGCTTGATGCGTGAAAAGTATTGCTTATTCTTATAGGGTGTGTGTGTGTGTGTGTGTGTGTGTGTGTGTGTGTGTGTGTGTGTGTGTGCGAGAGAGAGAGAGAGAGAGAGAGAGAGAGAGAGAGAGAGAGAGAGAGAGAGAGAGAGAGCGTTCCTGTCTAAGCCTTCGAATGGTAAATTGAAAATCAAACCATAGTGGGAGGGACCACCAGAACTGGAATTCAGAGGACAAGAGAGAGATCCTTGTTGCCTGAACAGGTCAGCTTAGCAGGTGAAGGGGTAGGGCAGGAAGATTTGAAAGGGCAGGAGTGACCAGCAAAGCTATGATAAGCCTGTGAATATCAAGGCCTATCATAAAGGCAGATGCTTCCTGCTGAGCTGATCAGTGTTCTGTCGAGTAGTATCAACTGTGGGCTTTACCGAGATTGTGTTCTTGCAGAATCATATGCAATGACTTTTCCTCCTTGAATCATGATTTAAATTGCTCTATGCCTGAAAATTATTGCTTATTTTTAGAGGGTGTCTCTCTCTCTCCTACTCATGTGCGTGTGTGTGTGTGTGTGTGTGTGTGTGTGTGTGTGTGTGTGTGTGTGTGTATGCTCATGCTTGTCTAAGCCTTTGGGTGGTAAATTGAAAACTGGACCCTAGCACAAGGGAGAGCAGGCCTGATAGGTTTTTTTCCTTGTGTGGGAGGGAAGACAATGAAACTGACCTCAGCACAGAGATTCTGGAATTGCCCTGGTGGATTCCCACACATGGTGTTATTTAAAACTGAACACTCCAGACTCTGGTGTTGCTCTGTGAATTATCGTCATTGTTTAGTTCAGGCCTTCTGAATTAGACCCGAGAGGGTGGGAAATAGGATACACCCTCCAGGAAATAGCTGTGGCTCCTCTCAATGAGGTGAGCCTTGGCCAGAGAGAGCCACTTCTCTCTGGGGTTAGAAGGAAGTTTGTCTGGATTCAGAAGTTTGGAGCTGTCAAGGCTCCTATTGATGGAGAGGAGATAGACTTGGTTTCCACTATTGGGCACCGTGGGCAGGGGTGCTGAAGCCTGGCTGGAAACTCCGGATCTGAGAGTGCCTGCTTTTAGGAGGGCCAGGAACACGGCAATGTCATCTCTCGGCTTTTATCAACTGGCCATGCGTTCCAAACTGTGGATTGGAAGTTTAACTGAACGACTGACCTATTTCACCACTGCGCTTGAAGGAAAAGCCCAGCTTACAGTGAAACCAAGTTTTGGAAGTTAAACAAGAGGAACTTCTACTTTTGAACTCCACAGTAGAAAGGGGAGGAGGTTGACAGTTGGTTCAAATATGGAAGTTTTGTAGAGATTAAAAAACATTGTTTTTGGGAGAAGGAGGGGCCTCCAGTAAGGACCTGATGCCCCCAGTTCAATGTAAGTACACAAAGAAATTCTCCATAACTCTAGGCCACATGGCTGTAAATGTCACAGTTGCTGTCATTTGTGCCAGGCAACTTAGGAAGGAAGTATCCCCTCTTCAAGACAGATAGTGTAGGGTATCACAGACCATTTATCTCTGGGAATTGCTGTGTCTGGAAGAGACGTCATACCTAGGTGGGCATGGAGGCCCAGAGGGCTTGTGTCATCATTCCTTAGGTATTAGAAAGAAGTGTGAGCCTATTTCATTGTCACTAGCTACGAAAGCTAGTTGCATGTGCAAAATATACATTAGCAAGCATAACTTCCTTTCCTTCCGTCTCAAATGTCTTGTTGTTTCTCCCAATTGCTTGTTCTGTTTAATAGATACCGTTCACAGATGGCTAACTAGCTTAGTGTACTTCATACACCAGTAGACAAATTCTCTTATAACTAGAGCAATAGAGGTGTGTGCCAGAAAAATATACTCCAAGCCTAGATGTCTAGGAAGAAGTGTAGGGTTGGATTGCAAGACAGCGTGGCAGTGTAGTCTGGGGGCCATGGTTTCTCGCCCACAGTGTGGGCACGCAGGGGCATGGGTCTGAACTTGAGGTCATTGACTTGGGGGAGCCTTGGCTCTAGGATCTGCTCTTGTGGGTCCGCCCAGAGTGGGGCCCTGAAAAATCACCGTCAGTCTTGATGGCCTTGCACAAGTTGTTTAGTCTCTCTATGTTTTTGTTTTTGTTTTGTCACCAGAAAACAGGCACAGGAATAGCTATCACCTCATAGGATGGTTGTCAGCAGGAAATGAGTTGCCACATATGAAATGTTTAGAAAAATGTCTGGAATGTACTAAATCTTCAATTCATTCATTTATTCATCATTCAAGAAATATTTATTGAGTTTTGTGACAGGAACAGTTTTAGTCTGTGAATAGCACAGGTTTAAACATTTGCCTGCATGGAGCTTATTATTAGGGTACAGAGTTCTGGAGATCTTTACAGCTTAATCTTTTTATTCACATCACACCCTTCTCGTTCAGGTTACTGGCTGTGGGCTGCAGACGAGCCTTATTAACTCTGCTGACGGTGAGCATTTCTGATTTCTGGCTGAGATTGAAGGAAGAAAATGTGTTCCCATCGAAACTGTTCATTCTTTCTCAATTGCTAATGCTTCCTTGAGGACTTCTGTGTTTGGCGCTGCTAAACTGTGGATTGAAAGTTTAACTGAACGACTGACCTATTTCACCACTGCGCTTGAAGGAAAAGCCCGGCTTACAGTGGAACCAAGTTTTGGAAGTTAAACAAGAGGAACTTCTACGTTTGAACTCCATAGTAGACAGGGGAAGAGGTTGACAGTTGGTTCAAACATGGAAGTTTTGTAGAGATTTAAAAAACATTGTTTTTGGGAGAAAGAGGGGTCTCCAGTAAGGATCTGACACCCCCAATTCAATGTAAATACACAAAGAAATTCTCCATAGCTCTAGGCCACATGGCTGTAATTCACTCCATTTCAAGCTTTTTGGCTTCATGTCCAGGGTTAAATGTTTACAAATACTGCACTTTGTTTGTAGGGCTGGATCTCAGAGTTCAAATCTCATCCACTCGAGTAGACTTAACTGATTCCAGGAAAAGAAACTGGGGGGAAAAACGTACTAAAAGCAAAGAGAGAAAACCAGCAAAATTTTCTCATCTTAAAAGATCATGGAATTTAGCATGGAGGAAGCTCAACTTTTTAAAGTGTAGCCTACAAAGTTTATTTATTTCATTTATTCAGCAAAGGCTCTTTGAGAGTCCACTTTGTGTCAGGCGTTGCACTTCACATCAGAGATGACAACACCAAAGAGCTGGGGTTCTGGCCCTTATGGGAGAGATGGATGTTAATGAAATTGATTGTGATGTCAAGTGTGGAGAGGAGGTCTTGCGACATTGGCCCAGGCTGGTCTTGAACTCCTGGCCTCAAGTGATCCTCCCGCTTCAGCCTCCCAAAGTACTGGGATTCCATGAGAAGGAATTGTCTAATCAGGAAAGTTAAGGGACACTGAGCTCAGAGGAAAGAGGAAGGATGGACCAGATGAACAGGGGGTAATGGAGGCAGCGGGTTCCAGAAGGGTACAGCATACACAAAAACTGATGGTGCCAACACCACCATGAAGAAAGGCTGGGCATGGAGCATGGAGGCACAGAGATTAGGGGCAGCAGGGGCGGGCAGGCCAGCATGGGTCCCCTTAAGGATTCTGACCACCGTCTGAACCTAAAGCGACTGAATGGGCCTATGTGGAAGAGGCAAGGAATGTGGGAGCGCCAGTTGTGCAAGGTCACGCAGGGAAACTTGTAGCTGGTAGTGGAGGTCTGTCACCTGTGATAGGAAGGAGGAGGGAGAGCAGGATTGGGCAGGAGAGCCTCGGATCATGATTTAGATGAACTAGGTTGTCAGACAGTCCAGAAGGAGCTGTCACAGTCAGCTTGGGCTGCTGTAACAAAACACTGCAGACTGCACTTAAACAACGGAAATGTATTTTCTCACAGATCGAAGGCTGGAAGTCTGAGGCCTGGATGTCAGTGTGTTTGAGTTCTGGGTGAGGACCCTTTTCCTGGTTATGCCGTCACATGGCTTTTCCTTGGGGCCTGCAAAGGGAGAGAGAAACAGCCAGAGAGACGGAGAGATGGAGAGACAGAGACAGAGAGACAGACAGACAGGGATAGACAGAGAAAGAAAGATAGAAACAGAGAGAGAGACATACCCAGAGAGAGAGATGAGAGAGATCTCAAGTCTCTTCCTCTTCTTATAAGTTCATTAGTCGCATCATCGAAACATAATTACCTCCGAAAGGCCTCATCTCCAGCTTCTGTTACCCTTGGGATTAAGGCTCTAACATGTGAATTCTGGGGTGATACAAACATTCAACCCATAGCAGGAACCCCAGAGAGCAGATTTCTCACTGGAGGCCTCCTGCCCTGGTGCCCTGTTGCATTCACGTCTTTGCAGGAGGCCTGCAGCTGGGTGTGGCCAGGGTCAGCGCTCAGCTGGCCCCTGCAGGTGCTAACATCTACTGACCCCACAGCTTCCCCAGCTGGGTCCTTCTTGAAGGAGTACTGAGTGGCCCATCTCTGTGGTCACTACTAAGGACAAAAGGCGGCTAATGGGACCAGCTGAACAGAAACTTTCTCTTGATGATTAAACAACAACATTGTTCAAACACCATGAAAGTCATCTCTAGAACATGGGAAATGACCTATCTCTTGATAAGACTATAACCACACAAACCTTTCTCTCAAAACACTACAAAATTAAAATCCGATATGACAGAAAACTCTGGTACCTTGAATAAAAGATGTCACACTGATATTTGCCAAACTTAGCATGATAATAATTTAATAATTATACCTATTTATATTTCATATTTTAGCTGATTTCTAATAAGTAAAAAAAAGTTTATTTTTAATAATGGTAGAGAGAAACGAAATTTGCTGCAACTTCAAGTCTATTAAGTAAAATTTTTACTGAAACAATAACTTACAAATTGGACATTTTACTTTGGTTCTCAAAGTAGATGACTTTGTTTACCCCCAAGGAAAAGCCCGGATGCATGAAGCAGTTCATATTGCAGGTATTTTGAGTTCCTTGGTAAATACTATTTTAAGAAGGTGATAAACAAATTGATGCACAATTTGGAGTCTTTTGAATTTTGCGTTTTCTGGACTATTTATAAATAATTCATACTCGAAACTCATACAAAGAAATAATGATAATTTATGATGTTCTTCTTCTTTTTTTCTTTTTTCAGATACAGGGTCTAGCTCTGTTGTCCAGGCTGGAGTGCAGTGATGTGATCATAGCTCACTGAAGCCTTGAACTCCTGGGTTCAAGTGATTCTCCCATCTCAGTTTCCTGAGTAGCTGGGACTATAAGAACGTGCCACTGGCCAGGCTTGGTGGTTTAGCCTGTCATTCCAGCATTTTGGGTTGCTGAAGTGAGTGGATTGCCTGAGCCCGCGGGTTTGAGACCAGCCCAGGCAACTTGGTGAGAACTCATCTCTACAATCAAATAAAAAAAAAAATAGCCAGTCATGGTAGCACACACCTTAGTTCCAGCTACTTGGAAGGCTGAGGCAAAGGGTCTCCGGACCCTAGCAGGTCAGCGTTGGGGTGGCTGTGTGTGCCATGGCACTTCAGTCTGGGCGACAGAGTGAGACTTCAACTCAAAAAAAAAAAAAAAGAAAAGAAAAGAAAAGAATGTGCCACCATACCCAGTGATTTCATTTTATTTTTTGTAGTCTGTTGCCTTAGCCTCAAGCAATCTTCCTGCCTTGGCTTCCCAAAAATGCTGGGATTACAGCATTTCATAAGTCACCGCATCTGGCCAATTTTTCATATTATTCCAAAGCAATAGCATAGGTTGAAAATTTCTCATCAATTGTTTGGTGGCTTAAGTGAGTGTCACAGAAATGGCTCACTAAGATGGCTAGAAAGCCAAGCTCCTCCTTACTACAGACCTCTTTCTTGAGTTCCAAATTAGATCGTGTCACTCATTTATATGAAAAGCATCTTCCATGGAAGATATTGGATGCCCATCACTGTCTCCCCTGTTACCCTCCAGGACCGTCTTCCCGTTTCCCACGTATCCTCTGACCCAGACACTTGCACACAATCTACTCAATCTCTCAAGCCAGAAACCTGGGAGCAACCTCAGGCTCCCTCCTTCTTGTGTTGATAATAACGGGCCACCAGATTCTACCTTTTGAAGTTGTCAGACACCGCCCCTCCACCTTGAGTGCCACCCACACTGCCCCAGCTCCAGGCCTTCTCTCTCAGCTTGCCGGAGTTTCTCCCCTGGTCATCTTTCCTTCAGAATCACCACTGACCATCGCATTGGGTTTCAAAGCAGCTCTTGGACCAGCTGTAGCTGCTAGAAGCGAGTTAGAGATGCAGATTCTCAGGCCCTATCCCAGGCCATCTGAACTGAACTGCAAGCTCTGGGGTTGGGCCCAGCAATCCATCATGCCTGGGGGAGTCCTCCTGGGGTGAGGCTGAAAACAGTTAACCCTGAGACCCACTGTTCCTCTGTACCCTCCACTATGAGCTGTTCTTGAAAGTCCACATGTTTTCAAAGTCCAATTTTGCTGTTTCTCTGTTGTAAACACTCAAGACTGGGTGTGGTGGCTCACACCTGTCATCTCAACACTTTGGGAGGCCGAAGCAGGAGGATCACTTGAGGCCAGGAGTTGGAGACCAGACTGGGCAACACAAGGAGACGCTACCTCCTACTCATTTACCTTCTCATTCCTGTGTTCACTTTTCACTGATGAGGGCCATCATGGTACAGTGGTTGCTATAGACTAAAAAAAGAAAAGAAAATACTCAAATGCCTCCCATCACCCACCAGATAGTGGTCACCTTCAGCATGAACTAGCTTGAGCCCTGGTTTCCCTGTATGTCTTGGGTTTGGCCATTTGTTCCTCTGGGCCACGTTTGTTCCCAGCTGGTGGAATGGTTTTCCCCATACATGTTGGTTTCAAGCTTCTATGTCTCTTTCTTCTTGCAAAGGCTGAGCAGACCATCGTCTTCATGTCCCTCTGTCACTTTCTGCCTGGAAGCCCTTCCTTCCTCCACGTGTCTGCCATGTTGCTGATGGTTTTATGCAGCTGTACCTGACCCCTTGGTTGGGGGTATGGCTCTCTCTGCGGGACTTCTGTGTGCCATGTGCATTTCCTACTTGTCATGGTCACATGTCTGCCCCTCTCACTGTAACTGCTCAGAGAGCAGGGACAGAAGAGTCTCTGTTTCTAATTGTGTGCCCTTGTTTTGGGGGGCTGAGGCTAGCGACTGCTTGATTCTCAGTAAGGGTTTATGGTACCAGTAGAAGCTAGCTGAAGGGTGCCCTCTGGCTGCCCACTCACCCTGGCAGCTGTACTGTCCTGACTTTTGGACGTTGCCTTGGGACTGGTCCTGGACAAGCCACATGCACACTCTCTGAGTTGAAATGACAGTATCTAGTTTGTCAATCTCACAGGACTTTCGAGGATTAAATGAGGAGCCCAGAAAGTTCAGCTGAATTATATCTCTTAGAGACAGACACTGGCCTGAGTCAACGCTGAGCTTTCTCTGTTTTCCTGGATCCTGTAATTTGGACAACTTGTGACCTGACGGACGTGACCTTCAGTCCTGCTCTACCAAGACTGGTGCCTGGGAAAGTCCTAATTCCCATCAGTAGTAAAAATGGAGGGATCGGAGAATGAGGACATTATGGATAAACTGTGGCTTCGAATGCTAGGAGGGCACGTGTCTGGGGTGAGACTTAGAGTCACCCATCAGGGTAGATGTCAGCAGAACAGGTGGGCAGAGTGTGTCACGGACAGCAAGGGAGAGTTGCAGTGGCTAAGGACAGGGTCGAGTGGTCCTGGAGCCCTCACAGGCTCTGAGGAGTGTCAGAGCCAGGACTGGAGTCCAACAGTCTCTGCTCATGTCATGAGGTGACATGCTGGGACCTCATCTGATGGTTCTATAATGGTGTTAAACTGTAGTGAAACAAGAGCAGACCTAAGAATGGGGGTATTCCCCAGGGTTCATGACTTCTGCCGGGGAGAGGTAATCATTCACTTTCTCATTCGTTTGTTCTTTTGTCACTGATGAGAGCCATCGTGGTACAGTGGTGGTTATAGGTCTAATTGGGTTCCCCCAAAATTCCTACATTGAAGACCTAACCCCAGGCCCTCAGACTGTCACCATGTAGGAGACAGGGTCTTTACAGAGGTAGTCAAGGTAAAATAAGGTCATCACGGTGGGCTCTTATTCAGTACAACCGGAATCCTTATAATTAAGTTGAGTGTGGTGGGTGGCTCATGTTTGTAATCCCTCTCACTTTGAGAGGCTGATGTGGGAGGATTGCTTGAGCCCAGGAGTTGGAGACCAGCCTAGGCAACATAGCGAAACTTTGTCTCCATAAAAAAATAAAATAAAATAAATTAGTTGATCATGATGGCTTATGACAGTAGTCTCAGAACTACTCAGGAGGCTGAGATAGAAGGATTGCCTGAGCCAGGAGGTGGGGCTGCTGTGAGCCATGACCATGCCACTGCACTCCAGCAACCTGGGCGATCGAGTGAGATCATGACTCAGAAACAAAACAAAAAAAAAAGAAGAAGAAGAAGGAGAAGGAAGAGGAGGAGGAGGAAGAGGAGGAAAAGAAGAAGAAATTTGGACACAGATACATAAAGAAGACAGAAAATGTGAGCAGACATTTTAGGGACATTTAGGGAGAAGATTAAGGAACCGGTGCTTTCCTCACAGCCCTCAGAAGGAATCAACCCTGCCAACACCTTGATTTTGGACTTCTGGTCTCCCAGTCTGTGAGAAAATACATTTCTGTGGTTTAAGCCACCCAGTTTATGATACTGCAGGCTCAAACTCCTGGACTCAGGCCATCCTTCCATTTCAACCTTCTGACTGGCTCTGGGACTTCCCGTATAAGCCACCACGCCTGGCTGATTTTTCTTTTTTTATTTTTTGTGGCGACAAAGTCTCGCTATGTTGCCTAGGCTGGTCTCCAACTCCTGGGTTCTAGCGATCCTCCCACATCAGCCTCTCAAAGTGCTGGGATTACAAAGCCCTAGCAGACTAACACAGTGAAATGCATGAATTTAAAAACCCACGTCCCTCAGCTTTGGCCCATACTAGCTTTGTGACTTGGAACAGGTTACTCAGTTCCTCTCTGCTTCAGTTTTGTTGCCTGTAAGATGGGCTGTAAGCACCTCATATACTTGGTACAAAGGGTAATGAGCTCACACGTGTCAAATGCATTGCTGGTGCTTGACACAGACAACAGCTAACGAAATACAGGCATCATGCCTGCCTCTCTTCCCCTACAGGACTGCACGCCACCATGGGAAACACACTTGAAGATGTGACCAGGAACTTCGTGTCAAATGCATTGCTGGTGCTTGACACAGACAACAGCTAACGAAATACAGGCATCATGCCTGCCTCTCTTCCCCTACAGGACTGCACGCCACCATGGGAAACACACTTGAAGATGTGACCAGGAACTTCCGTTCATAGTGGTGGTGCCCTGGCAGACTGGATGACATTGTTTTTGTTTATTTATTTATTCATTTTGAGTCAGGAGCTCACTCTGTTGTCCAGGCTAGGGCAAAATGGCACGATCACAGCTCACTGTAGGCTTCACTTTCTGGGTTTTGGTGACCCTTCTGCCTCAGCCTCCAGATTAGTTAAGACGGCAGGGGCACACCACCATGCCTGGCTAATTTTTTTTTTTTTGGTAGAGATGAGGTCTCTCTATGTCGCCCAGAATGGTCTTGATCTCCTGGGTTCAAGCAATCCTCCAACCTCGGCCTCCTAAAGTGCTAAGATTATAGGCATGAACCACTGTTCCCAGCCAACTAGGTGACATTGTTGATCTCTCCTCTTTCATAAAAGTGGAACAGGTAGTTCTGTAAGAGAGCGTTTCATAGTTCTATGGATCAGGGTTTCATCGGAGATGAGGAAGGGAAGGAGTGGGAGGAGAATGGGAGATGAGGAAGGGAAGGAGAGAATAACCATTTATTGCAGATTTATCATTTACTAGACATGCCATTGTCCTGGTGGTGCCTCTACAAATGACCACACACCAGGTTGCCAAAACAACACACACATCTTCTCTCACAGTTCTGGTGATCAAAAGTCTGTGATCAAAGTGTCAGCAGGGCTCCCCTTTCTTTGAAGTCTCTAGGGGACAGTCTGTTCTCTCTGTCACAGGTCCTGTGGCTCCAGAAGTTCCCTGGTTTGGTCCTCTACGACTCGTCTCTGCCTCCTCCTTCACATGTCCTTCTCTGGTTCATATTTTCTTCTCTTTCTGTCTCTTACAAGGACATTTGCATTGAGTTTAGGGCTTACCTGTGTATTTCAGGATGATCTTATCTCAAGATTCTTAATTCCATCTGCAAAGATGCTTTCTCCAAATGAGGTCAAATTCACGAGTTTCAGGGCTTAGGTTGTTGACATATATTTTTGAGAAGGCCACCATTCAACCTACTACACCAAATGTTTTACAAAAAGTATCTAATTTAGTTTTTATAACAGCTCTGCAATATCTTCACTTCATGGACAAGGACACTTAGAAAAAGAGTTTGACTACTTTCCTGGTAAGCTGTAATCTTAGGCAGGAGGATTGCTTGAGCCCAGGAGTTTGAGACCAGACTGGGCAACATAGTGAGACCCTGAGTCTCTAAAAAAATAAAAATTAGCCGGGCATTGTGGCATGCAACTGTAGTCCCAACTCCTTGAGAGGTTGAGGTGGAAGAATCGCCTGAGACAAGAAGGTTGAAGCTGTGGTAGACGTGATCATGCCACTGCACTCCAGCCTGGGCAACAGAGACCTTAACTCAAAACACTTTTAAAAAATATTCATTACCTATAGGCCCATGCCTGTCTTCCATCTATGCTTTGAATTAAGCAAACTGTTTAAAATCTTCTGGAGAGCAACACTTTGCTTCAGGCTATGGGCATTGCAACACAAGTGTTACACATGGGAATGAAGAAAAGAATTGAACTCGTGCTTTGTTCATAAGATACCAGCCATTAGAAAAAGAGAATCTTTGAAACTGACAGTTTTATGTTCTTGCATCATGTTTGTGTTTGCAATGAGGACATCTACTTCTAATATTTAATTCATAGCTGGTAGGAAACATCTTTGAACTCTTCTCAAGGTTAGTGCCAAATATTTTAAGATTCAAAGGCAGACAAAATAAAATTGCCCTTTTTCTCAACAGATTTCCCCCTCTTGCATTATTGCCTGGTTTATTCACACTTGAACTAAGCTGTTTTTAACAAAATGAAGTTTTGTGTTTTTGACCAGAATGCTCTCATTTCCCATCATCCATATTCAAATCCCAAACCAAAACCAGCGTATATGGTCTTCGGGTGGATTCTCTGAATTTTCATCTCTTGCATGGGTATGTGCTCATCAGAAGACCAAAGCTCCAGTCTTCGTCCCTTGGCTGGGAAATTCTGAAAAACAACAGTGAAACGAATACACTGGACTTTTTAGTTCTTGAAATACACATATGAGCTGTGTGACATGGGTGAATAAGTTCCACTCTTTGTGTCTCTGTTTTCTCATCTGTAAAATGAATCTTAATAATATTGACCTCATAGGTTTCTCATGAAAATTAGGTAAAATTTCACATTTAGGTCAGTTAAGATGCCACTTAGTGCAATATATAGCTAATCAATGCATACTTCTTCCTAACCATTCTTCCTTCTTTTTTTTATTTGGTTAGAGTTTCTTCGGTTTTGTCTCTTTGCTGAGTTTTCCATTGCTGGCAAGTCAAACTTTCTCCAAAGCTGTTTTGAATTCTAGAACAATTCTTGTTATTTGGCCTTGGTTTCTCTGTTTTTTAGAAAAGTCAGCCCTTTTCTTTTGACTCTGCTTTCTAAATTTTCTGTCTTGGCATCTTTATAGTTTCACTAACTTTAAAATGTGTTTCTGGGATAAAGTTTGTATGTAAACACAGGCAATTTAAATCACTGAGTATCTGTTTCACTGGGGAAAGGGGAAGGGGCAAAGGCGGGTTAGAAAGAACCGTGGATGGCTTTTATAGTTTCTTTTGCACATTTTGAGTCAAACTCTTTTCTCTCTGATTTAAAATATTCTTACAAATGGTATGAGCCTGGGATTAGCTCAACTTGACCCTTCTGGAGAATGTTTAGCTTACCTTTATTCCACTTTGGATGGGAAGAACTGGTGGTGGGGGGAGCACATTTTTTTCCTCTCTAGACAAGTTTCCTGTCCTTCCCAAGAGGAGAGGCAAGAACCAGAGCCATAACGGGTTTTCCAAGCTGGTGGGAGGGAGCAGGGAGAACACTCAGCTCTGGCCCTTTAGGAAGTTGACGTGACTTCCAGACCTGAATTGCCTGAAGGTAGAAAGCCTATCCACTTTTATACTTAGATTCTCTGTAAACTCTATCCTTGACCAAAACCAGACACTCAGAGAACTGTACTTTTGTTCCAGAATTGCTTTGGACACAATAATAATCTTCCAGGGCTGCGGTAACAAGCTACCATGAACTGGATGGTTTAAAATGGCAAGAATTGATTCCAGTTCTGGAGGTGACATGGCCAAAATCAAAGTCCCAGCAGGGCCATGTCCCCCTCCTGATGTTGCTTACAGTCCTCGGAGTTCCCACCTTGTGGGTGCAAGTCTCCCATCTCCGTCTCCGTCATCCTGTGATGTCTTCCCCATGTGTGTCTTGACAGGTATTCTTCTCTCTGGGTGTTTCCATCTCTCCAACTCTTCTCCTTGTCTTATGACGACACGAGTCATCAGGATGAAAGACCCAGCCTACTTCTGCTTAACTTCCATCTTGGTTATATCTGTAAAGAATCTATTTCCAAAAAAGGTCACATTCCCAAGTTCCAGGGATGAGGACTTCAACATGTGAGCTCTGACAACTAGGTTCATGAACCATCCAGAAAAAGTGCTCCATACCTCATTGCTGAGTATCACCATGGTCACCTTCGAAGTCTTCCCCTTGGGAAGCTATGCGCTGACACCAGTGCCTAGTCCACCTGTCAAAGCAGTTTTGGAACTCTTTTTCTGGAATGGCCATCAGAGCTGTTGTGGGTATTTGTTGAGGTCTGACAATTAAGTTCACAAACTTGCCACCATGTGCTTACGTTGGCAGCACTCTACAAATAACCGTATAGGAACACCCTCCCTACTCTCCTGACCTGGCCCCTGATGACTTTTTTCTTTACTCGAAAATAAATGAAATATTGAAAGGAAGATATCCGATGACATTCAGGACATCAAAGGTAATATGATAATGGCTCTGTTGGCCATTCCAGAAGAAGAGTTCCAAAATTGCTTTGAGGGGTAGACTAGACACTGGTATTGATGCATAGCTTGCCAAAGGGAATATTTCAAAGGTGACTATAGTGACATTTAGCAAGGAGGCATGTAGCACTTTTTTCTAGGATGAGTTCGAGAACTTAATTGTCAGAACTCATATCTTTTAGGGGGCACAATTTGAACCATAACAGACACGTTTAGAACTGAGTTTCGCAGCCCTATGAGGGAGCAGCACTGAAGGCCACATATGTGGTGACAACATGAACAGAGGGGCCTGCTGGAGGTGAAAGCTCTGGGTTCGAGGCCACCCTGTAGCTCAGAAGATATAAGCTTCGACTGCTCAGGTTTCTTTCCTATAAGAGGGAGTTGCTCAGGCACTCCATCTGTACCCTGATTCAGTCATGGGACAAAAAAAAAAAAAAGAGTGAGTAGGCTCTCACACCTATCTAGAAAATTTTGTTATGTGGGTCAAATCACATTACCCCATATTTAAGTCTTTGTAATCTGGCTCCAGACTACCTATTTTTGCATCAGCTTTGATCTGTACTCCCCTGCATATGATCCAGGCACATGGGCTACCTGCTTTTCCCCAGTTGTGTCACGTGACTGACATGCCACCCCCTCAGCTAGTGCCATTCCTGCAGCCCCTTTCACTCTGGGCATGATGCTTTTCTCCCACAATGCTCTTTCTCATCTTGCCCATTCTTGCCCGAGTCTGACATATAATTGCTTCCTCAGCAAAAATTCCTTAGTGGACCTAAATATGCACATTTTCATTCCACCCTGCATCAAAGTCACATGTCTGCTTCCTTGGTTAGGCTGTCAGTTCCTCAAAGAAAGAGGTGACAGGGTCCTCTCATCCCCTTAGTTGTTTTCTTTTTTTTTTTTTTTGAGTTGGGGTGTCACTTTGTCACCCAGGTTGGAGCGCAGTGGCATAATCAGAGCTCACTGCAGCCATCAACCTCCTGGGTTCAGGTGATCCTTCTGCCTCAGACTCCCAATTAGACGGGACTACAGTCATGTACCAACATGCCCGGCTAATTTTTTTGTAGAGAAGAGATCTATCTTCCCTATACTGGTCTCGAACTTCTGGACTCAAGCAATCCTCCTGCCTCAGCCTCTCAAAGTGTTGGGATTATAGGCGTGAGCCACAGTGCCTGCCCCCCCCTTAGCTGTTTTATAAAGTCCTGCTGAGCTAAGATCCAACCAAATGCAAATGCAGTAGTGAACATATAAATGTATCATAAGTGGTAAAACAGAAGACAATATTGTTATTATTATCACCAGATGATACAATTTGAAGGAGCACAGAAAGGGCCACCTGGTAAAAATGACCTGTTACTAGCCTGCCACAGTGTCCCCAAACTGCTATTGATGGACTGTTTACAACCTTCTGAAGATATATCTTTTAAATAGATTGTCATGTCTTTTCTGGAAAGTAAAGCTTCTGTTATCCGTTGTCTCCCAGCTGAGAAGGTCTCAAGAGAAGAGCAGTGAAGAAAGTGAAGTTTGAAGGGAGAGATAGATCAGAAAGTGTCCCCAGTGTAGGAACAGGAGGTCACAGGGCCATTGTGGCATCTGATAGTTCAGGCATTCATTCAGGTCAGGAGTGCCCGACTGGCCCATGGCTGTTCATGGATCTCACCCTTGTGGGATCCACCACAATATAAAGTCCGTTCCACCATGAGAAAAGGATTGAACTCCTTGTATCCCTATTCTCTCCTTTCATCTTCAGCCCTTTCTTGGGGATCCCCAGGGAACTGTGTTGCCACTGGAACAATGTTGGGTCCGACTTGGTGTGATTTTGAATCAAGAGTTTAGAAGCATGTTGAAACTTTAGTATCTGGTCAAAGCCCAATTGGAAAATATTGTGGGGTTGGAATGATCACAGTTTTCTGCATGCGGGTCCCTTCCAGCCTCACACACTGACCATCTTCTCTGAAAATTCCATCTGTTGTTCAGAGACTGAGAGGCCAAGAGCACCCCAAGCAGGATAAGAAAATATCTTTTTTCTCCTCTCAGCATAGTTCAAGAATTTACAGCGACTTACTGATTATAGCATGCAACGGAATTTGCCTTTACATATAAATACAATTCACTTCCTATAATTCCCTGTGGCCTGGGGCATTGCGATGGCCCTGTTACATTCCTTTTTTTTTTTTCCTGGTCTTGATATTTTATTTCCCATGTTTGTTTACCAAGCAGCAAACCAAATTCACCATGGTATCCAATTTTCTCTATGTTTCTCCCTTTCCCAGACTCCCTGATAAAAGGCTTGTTATTTTAACTTTTTTAGTGTATGCAACACATCTACATTGTATGAAAATTAGAATTTTGTATGAAAGTATCTCTAGTTGTTTTTTAATTGTTGCATTCTTCCTAGCTGAAAATATTTCTTCAAAAAATGTGTGCAAACTCAAAACGATCTATTTTCTGATTCTGGTGCTTTTCTTACTCAGAAATCAGCAGTATCAAGATGTTATTCCTATTGATGTAGGCATAAATTGTTCCTCCTTTTTTTTTATTCCTATAACACATGGTCATGGCCTTTGCTTTATCATGACAGAGTTAATTAAGTTTTGCACTTTCAGCCTAAATCATGTTGCCAGCTTGCTAGGTGTTACTGAAATTGTCTTCCTGTTACTTTATGCCTCTATAAGCAATTTAAACTGCATAAAGCTACAACCAGATTTAATATCACCATAAATAATAGCTAGGTCTCAACATGACTTAAAGAATAACTAGATTTCAGAATGACTTAAAAGAAACCAAACACCGTACGAGAATTTTGTGTTTTCTGTAGGGTCCTAACTTCTCACTGACATAATTATTGTGGGTCTTTAAGAAGGCAAAAGAAAATTATATCTGAAAACAGTAGACATCAAAGTTAATTGCTCAATTTAGAATGCAGCAAGAGATTACACATCCAGTCCCGTTAAGATCAACGTGGGCCCGATGGACAACAGTGCAGGGTGGGTGGGCCGTGGCTTCTACCTGTTTCCCCATCACAAAATTCCATGCTTCTTTGGAAGCAGTATCATTTATAATTCTTGTTGCTCTCGCTGAGGCCTTCATCCATCAACGCACACGCTGTGGCAGATACCACGTACTGTCACACTCAACACCTGCTTCAGCTACGACTTTGCCTTCCTATACGACCCAGACAGGAAAACAAAAGACCATGCACCTTAGTCCCCACTGCAGAGGCCCACCCTGTTCTCTGTGTCCTGTCAAGTAGGTCCCTTCCCTGAGACCTGGAGGTGGATCTGCTGGACTCCACCATGTGGTAGAGTCCTTGGACGAACTCACCCCATTGACACCTTGATTTTGAACTTCTACCTACCGAACTGTGAGACAATACATTTCTGTGAAAGTCACCCAGTTTGAGACACGATGTTATAACATTCCTAGGAAACAGATACACTGGATATTCTGTTTTTCTTGAGAAAAATGGACTGAGTTAAAACCTGGAAAAGAGTCCAGATGCCCACTCCTTATGAGTACCATCTAAGTCCCTTATGAGTCCCATATAGGACATGGTAGATGTTAAATAAATATGCTAACTTGTGAGTAAATGAATAAATGTAGTCGAAGGTCTTGGGATTTTTTTTTTTTTAAGCAGGAGTAGCTGAGACAGTGGTGCAGTAAACAAAGCAGTCCTTTTACTACTCAGCAAACAAGATGGCAACAACAACAACAACAAAATGGCAATGGACATCTCAAATGAATGGTTAATAGATTTGTAATATAAAGACATTAGGCAAAGAAAGGACCTCAAGAGCCTAATATTTAAATAATCAGAAGGCATGGACAATTTTTAAAAAGAAAAGATGTAAGAGCTAACAAATGTGAAAATGTTCAGCCTCACCAGATATACAATGAAAGTCTTACTAGCTATACACTTTGAGTTGTATTTCTTGGCCATTTGTTCAACTGTGTGCAAAGTTCCCTTGCCAAATTTTGTTCGTTTATATTTAATTAAGAAGATTTCCAGACTAGGTAACTTAGTATCTCCTGTCTACAAAAAAAAAAAAAAAATTATTAGCCAGGAGTAGTGGCACGTGTCTATAGTCCCAGCTACTCAGGAGGCTCAAATGGAAGGATCATCTGAGCCCAGGAGGTCAAGACTATGGTGAGCCATGACTGTGCCACTGCAACCCAGCCTGGGTGACAGAGTGAGACCTTGACTCAAAAAAAAAAAAAAAAAAAAAGAAGATGATTGTATCTTTCCATCAATTTTATCCAATAGTATTTTTTACCATGTACAGTTTTAATTGTCAGCATTTTAACTCATTACTGACTTTTTCTACTTATAATTTTCATTATAAGCAAGATAACCTTTTTGTTTATTTTTCAAAGATTATTTCTATTGAAATATTTAAAAAGCATAACAAACTTGTAATCACACCATGAAGATCATTCTTGGTGGCATTTAAAAAAACATAATAAGCCGGACTTGGTGCTCAGCCTGTAATCCTGTACCTTGGGAGGCTGAGGTGAATGGATTGCCTGAGCCCACTGGTTTGAGACTCACCTGGACAACTTGGTGAGACCTCATCTCTGCAATAAGTCAAAAATTAGCCGTGTGTGGTAGCGCGCACCTGTAATTCCGGCTACTTGGAAGGCTGAGGCGGAAGGATCGTCGGAGCCCAGCAGGTCGAGGCCGCAGTGGCCAGGAGCAGCCACTGCACTCCAGTCTGGGTGACGGAGCGAGACTCCAACTCAAATAAATAAATAAATAAATAAATAAATAAATAAATAATGTAATAACATCACTTAGATAAAAAGTTTATACTTTTTATCTAAAGAAAGATATAAAAAGAAAGCAAAATTTTCACCTTTTCATTCACCTCTGTATGTCTCTTTAAAGATGACCACTTTCAGTTTCTTCCATATTATTAAAAAATGTTTTAGCAAATATTTTATTTTTTCTTAACTTATGTTTTCAAAAAATTGTGCCAGACAGAATGACAAAGGGATATAAAGAGACATATGGAGACAAGACACAATGATACACAAAGACACCTGAATACCCCCAGGTAGAGCATTATAATACTTTACAATGGGGTCTAAATATTTTCAAGTTCTAACTGGCAGCTCTGTGCATTTTCATTCAAAACTAGGAAATATCATATTTTATCAAACTTGAGAAGTCATTCAGGTTTTAAAATATGGAACAAAAACCACTTAAAATCCAAGATCCTTTGATTCTGAAGTTACTCTTCTAGGATACAATCCTAGGGAAATATTTATAAATGCAGATAGAGACTTATGAATAAAGATATTTATGGCAGTGTTAATTACAAGTAGAAGATTACACAAATATCGAACTCAGATAATTGACATCAGGTGTATCCACATGAAGACATATTACATAACCAAGAAAATGTTTGCGAAGCGGATTTAATGATCTACCTAATTGTATTATTTTTAAGCAAAACAAAAGTAGTGAATAAAATAGTATATAAACTATAATTTTAAGCTTGTAGGAAATATAGGCAAGTAAGACTGGGGTAAATTCTGCCCTGAAAAGTGGGTTGATGTGTTTCCCAAATTGTTTTGTGTGTACAAAATGGAATGATATTGTTAAATACTATTCATAGGAGACCAGTGATCTGGACTGAGCACCTTCACTGAACCCCAACAGACCAAACCAAGTTGGAGTCACTCTTGCTGAAGAAAAGCACCAAGTCAAAAGCAAGTTCTTCATCTGAGCTTCCACGAAATCAGGAAAGAGAGAAAGATAATAGCCAAATTCCCAAAGGAGCCAATTAAGCTAGCATCTTAACCTTTATCAGGAAAGTAACTTTGAAATGACCTGTCCACTTTTTGTTCCTTGTTTCTACTTTCTTCGGCCATTTTCGGTCTATAAATACTCACTGACCTCATGGCAGAGTGGCATTCTCTGAATTTCTTCTGGTTTTGAGGGGACTGCCCCCATTTTGAATCATTCTTTGCTCAAATACACTCTGTTGAATTACTTTTGTCAAAAATTTTTGTTTTATCAACATTCATATTTAATTAGAATCAATGTTTAACTTTAAAAAGCTTTCTTTCGCAACCTTTGTCTGGAAAGCCAAACCGGCCACCAATAATCATGGCAATAAAAATCCAAAAATCTGGGCTGAGGAAGGCTTTTCTGAGACTTGTTGCCCATCCTGAGCTGGGCTTAAGGAGGTGAATACAGTTGCTGAGCATAAAGCAGTTAAATGGCACCATAAAAATTCAGGTCAGATGCTGATATATCAAGCTGTTTTTCTGAAATACTGAATCCTTAATTTAAAATTTAAGCAGTAATAAAAATGGGCATGAATTGCCTATATCACCCCATCTCTCCAGAATTCAATCACTATCAGCTGTCCCTGGGGACGAAGAATGAAATAAAAAAGCACATTTCCTTGAGTTTTAAGAGATTCAATAGACACCGAAGAGAACATCACTTACTTGTGTATGCATAGACTATGAACAAGCAGGAGATTAGGGAGATCAAAAGCTTCCAACTTTGATGAGGAAGAAAGCTTTCTGTTTAGCCGGGGGTAAAAAGCTATCTCCACTAAGACTACTTTTAAAAGGGGCTTTAAAAGTAGAGAGCAAGCACAAATCAAAAGTTTACCGCAGATAGACAAACAATCATGAACACAGCATCTCCCCTTCCCAACCTGCGCTTCCTGTGAATGTGAGGGGTGAAAAGTCGCCATCTTGAATCTTTTTCTTTCTTTCTTCATTTTCTTCAGTAAAGGTAACTAAGGTCACTAGTCTATCCAGGTTTCCTTGTAGTCAACTCATTTCCTCAAATGAGCGCAAAGGGAGTATCCAGACAGCTGAAGACATTTTACCAAACAGGCTTGTATTTCGTATTTGAGTCCTGATGTCTGGGAAGGATATGTATGCATGTTAAGGTCCACGTACAGAAACAGGCCTCTTTGTCAACGGGTGGCTGTGCTGCAAATGTCGTCGAGGACTCTCTCGAGTTCAAGGAAACGCTGAGCCAGGCTTTGAGAAGAAGGGAGTTCTTTTAAAAAACAATAAAACCTTTTGTTGCTGTGAAATATTAAGATTCCAATTTTCCAACTTTTGTGACTTACTCTGTGGCTAAACACAAATGTAGTTAAGAGAGTTATGATGTATCGGCGTTTAAAATTCTCTTGGCTTTTAACAAGAACTCCAGACTCATGGCCGTGTTCATGACTGGGGGCATTTGAGACCCTGATAGAGTGACTGTGCCCTTATCGGGCCTTTATGTAATGGATTAAAGAGCAGGATGATGTATTTGCAGCTGAAGGACTCCCAAGGTATCGTTGCATTGGTCATATTTACTTTGGGATGTTCAGTGCTTGCCACAATGACAGTGAAACTCCCATTTTTGTTATTATATTTTATAACCGATGCAGTTTGGATGTTTATCTCCTCCAAACTCCATGTCAAATTGTGGTGCCCAGTGTTGGAGGTGGGGCCTGGTGGTTTGAGTCATGAGGGCGACTGTTGCATGAATGACCTGGAGTCCTACTCATGATGAGAGTTCTTGCTTTTTTAGTTCACAGGAGAACGGGGTGTTTAAAAGAGTCTGGCACCTCTTTCTCCCACTTGTTTCTGCTCTCGCCATGGGACACACCTGCTTCCCTTCCCCTTCTGCCACCAGTAAGAGCTTCCAGAGGCCTCCCAGAAGCCCAGAAGCTGCTGGCACCATGCAGAACCATGAACAAATTAAACCTCTTTTCTTTATAAATTATCCAGCCTCAGGTATTTATAGCAATACAAGATGGATTAATACAATAACCAAAGCATAACCATTCTACAGCATCCCTTTGCTTTCATATGCTATTTATTATTATTATTATTATTTTTGAGCCAGGGGTTTCACTCTGTCACCCAGGCTGGAGTGCAGTGGCGCAATCATGGTCTCGCTGTAGCCTTGACCTCTTGGGCTCAGGTGATCCCCAGCAGCTAGGACTACAGATCCATACCTCCATGCTTGGCAAATTGTTTTTTTTGTGTGTGGACACGATGTCTTGTTATGTTGTCCAGACTGGTCTCAAACTCCTGGGCTTAAGCAGTCTTCCTGTCTTGGCCTCCCCAATGTGCTAGGATTATAGGCATGAGCAATTGTGTCCAGCTTGCTATTTAATTTTTGTAACACCCCTGCATGGTTGTTATTATCAGCTCTATTTTTCTAAATGGGAATACAGGCCCAGCAAGATTAACTAACTTGCCTGAAATCATCTTGATAGAAAGTGAAAAGGTCCCCAAACCAGGGTGTTTTCACAACACCCAGCAAGCTGGCTTGACAAGCTTGAAACACAAAAGTTGGGTGGACAGTTCCTTCACTGTTGTTTTACAACCTAAGATTATGTGCTTCCAAAGCTGAGGGAAGATCCTTTTAAAGGTTGTATTTAATTTGCTCAGATGCAATGGAAGGGGATGTTTGGATCAGCATTAGGCCCGATATGGGGCATGTTGAGGATCAGGAAGAGCTCACTTACCTGAAGCTGTGTGCTGAGTTACAGGTGAGACATGCACACGGCCAACTCTGCTGCTTGTGAGGACGCAAGTAAGACAGAGACTCACATTCTGGAAAGGGCAGTTTCTTTCTCTTCTTTTCTTTCCTTCTTTCCTTCCTTCCTCCCTTCCATCTCTTTTTTCTTTCCTTTTTTCCTTTCTTTCTCTTTCTGGAATCAGGGTCTCACTCTGTCACCTACCCTGGAGTGCAGTGTCACGATCATGGCTCACTACTGCCTTGATCTCCTGGGCTCAAGCAATCTTTCCACCTCAGTCTCCTGTGTAGCTAGCACTAAAGGTGTGCACCACCACATCTGACAAAGTTTTTGATTTTTTATAGCAATGAGGTCTCGCTATGTTGTCTAGGCTGGTATCGAACTCCTGGGCTCAAGTGATCCTCCCACCTTGCCTCCCAAAGTGTTGTGATTACAGGTATGAGCCACCATGCCCTCCCTTCCTTCCTTCCTCCCTCCTCTCTCTTTTTCTTTCTTTCTTTTTTCAGTCGGAGTCTTACTCTGTTGCACTGGCTGGAGTCCAGTGGCACCCTCACAGCCACTGCAGCCTCAACCTGCTGGGCTCCAGCAATCCTTCCATCTCAGCCTTCCAAGGAGCTGGAACTACAGGTGCATGCTATCATGCCTGGATAATTTTTGATTTATTGTAGTGAGGAGGTCTCGCCAAGTTGCCCAGGCTGGTATCGAACCCGTGGACTCAGGCAATCCTCTCACCTTAGCCTCCCAAGTTGCTGGGATTACAGGCTGAGCCCCAAAACCTGGCCTAATTTTTTTTATTTTTTGTAGAGATGAGGTCTTGGTTTGTTGCTGATCTTGAACTCTTGGGCTCAAGCAACCTGCTTGCCTTGGCTTCTCAAAGTGCTGGGATTACAGGTGTGAGCTGCTGTGGTAAACTTTTGATTTGTTCTCTCTCTCTCTCTCTCTCTCTCTCTCGCTCTCGCTCTCGCTCTCTCTCTCTATCTCCTTCTTTCTTTCCCATTCACTTGCTATCCAAGTTTGGCCGTCATCACCTCATTCCTGATCACTTTAACAACACCTAACTGATGTTTCTTTTTTGGACTGTTTTCTACCCGAATTCAACCCCAACCCATAACACCATCTAATTAATTGTTCTGAAACCCTTTGATCATGTAACCACTCTGACCTCCCAATGTTAATAACTCCTCTGGCCTGTTGGACAAAACAAAACATGATTAAGCATTGCTTTCTGCGTGGCACTGACCTTTGCTTTCAGTTTACTTTCCCTAGGTTCTGGACAAGCTATTTGCTAGAAAGGCCTTGACATTTTTCCTCCCAATTTTTGTTCGCACCCTTTCATGCAGCAAAAAAAGGTCTCTTTTCCTCTCTGTCATACCCAATCAGACCAAATTTTCAAAGTCAAGCTAAAATTAACCTTCCCCACCAAGACATCCTTTAATGCTTCAGTCCCTAATGATCCTGCTTGGATGGACATTTCCACTCAGTCACCAGCCACAGCCAAAAGTCACCTTGCCCTGGTACCAACAGGAAGTGAAGAGAGGCTCAATGGTGAGGTCATAGCCACAAAGTCGTGGTGGGAAGAAATGATGGGAAAGGCGGCAAGGCGTTATGCGAGAGGAAAAAAAAAGGGAATGGAATGTTTTTGTGAGATTAATGATAAGAAAGGTGGAGAAAGAAAAAAAATCTTGGCCTGTTTGAGGTCACAGAAGATAAAGGTAGCCCCATGGGAAAGTGGGAACCACAGGCCACAGCAAGGATTGTCATCATTTGAATGGACTGCTTTAGAAACCACTGAAGCCATGGTTACCTGATCCCTACCACAGTAGTGGGGGCATCCATCTCTTTGAAGATGTGGTGTGAACTTTCCAAGAAAGGAGCCTAAAACAGTCCAAAATTCCTTCAACAAGATGGGAGGCTTTAAAGCAGGAAACATACTACCCTCTTGAAACAGCGTAATAACTATTTCTACCTAGATTGTTATTTCATCCATTTGGAGGACCCACACCGCCTTTCACAAACCTTTCCGTGGAGACTTTGATCAGATCCCACACAATTCGACCTTATCATTAGTAGCATTTGACAACATGTACATATCACATGCCATGTGTTAGTCACAGTCGGCCTCCAGGATTTCAAGTCCTGGAGACAAGTCCAAGAGTTATAATTTTGAACATTCGGGACCACATGTGATATCAAGGCTACAGCATTTGTGACTAAACAATGTATTGGATGAAACTCATGGTAATGGCATTTGGCTGGAGTTGAAAGCTTGGTTTTAATGTTTGTGAAGATCTAAAAAAACCTCGGTTTTGTTTTCTGCAAGGGTCCTTCTCAGTTAACTGCATAATATCCAATTATGCATCTTAGAAGAATTAAGGGTTGAGAAAACCCAGCTACTATTGGAATCTTTGATTCTACAAAATATGCTTTTCCCAAGCCAGTGCTTACACAACTAAACTCTTCCCTCCGGGATTTAGTTGATTGTCATACTTTTGAGTTTGCCTTGCAAACCCACAGACCCATTACAGTTAAATGTTGCAGTTCCAAATGGTTTCAAAGTCTAGTGTTGTAACTGATTTTGTTCATTATTTGATCCGGAAAGAAAAAAAACCCACAAACCTTTTTTTTTTTCTTTTTTGTCTTAAATAAACTGGGGTTTTAATATTTATTTTTTAAGACTGTAGCATTTTAAGCACATCATTTTTATAGGTGTGGGAATCAGAAGTCACTAAAATATTTTGATCCAGAGCTGGAAAAAAGAAAAAAACTACAATTATCATTTACTGCAAGTAGGCAGGAGTCACAAAGACGGCTTTGTTTAGGCTGATTCTTCTCTGTGGTGAGGGAAATGGCAGGCTACCCTTCCAGCCACGTCTCCGAAACAAATTTGCTATGGCTGCAGGTGTTGTGCTCCTATAAAAAAGGTGTAAATCATATGTCATATGTGTGGTTTTGCAGAAATACAAGGACTGTAAGGGTTTATAAATGCAGTTTCCCTTCGTTTGCTAAAGACGTCATATAGATAGCACTTTCCTTGTGTCAAAAGCAAGGATTGGATTCATTTTTATTTTATTGAGAGAATTACATTCTCCATTTAGAGAGTCAAAAGTGACGGACTTATTATTGGTTGAATCAGGCACTTAGAGACCTGAATTTCAACCCTCTGCATCAACAATTCCCAACCTCACGCTCTTCACATTCTCAGCCCAATAATTCTTTGCTGTGGAGGCCGTCCTGTGCATGTCAGTGTCCAGCTGCAGCCCCAGCCTCTGCCATTAGAAGCCACTAACACTTTTTTTCTCCAGCAGTTGTCAGGACCAAACAATGTCTCCAGACATTGCCAAGTGTTTCCTAGTAGAGGGGAAGAAATCTTCCCTAGTTACGAAGCACTGCTCTAGATTTACTCTGCATTTTGTGTCGACTAAAGGCTACTTTGAGGAGCCTTATGTGCCTCAGTGGACATCTTTAAATGTTAATGGGGACTCGGGCATAAAAGGTAACGAGTAAATGAATAACCTTAGTTCCCATTGATACAGACCGGTCCCCCAGGGCTCCGAGAGTGTCAGCTGAATGGGTCAGCAGGCTTGACCCCAAAGGGTGCTGGCGCTCATGGGTCAGAGCAAGCCATGCCCTGAAAGCGTTGCTGCTTCGGTAGACTGGCAAGTCAGCTTCCAGAAGCGTCTCGGCTTCAGAGTCTTGCCTTCCACGGGCAGCTCTCCCGGTTTAGATGGAGACAGCTGGCTGTGAAATCCTCTAGGGTAAAGGGTTCTTCTGCTCCAACGATCTGCTCTGATCTTCTGCAACTCTTCAGGCCTGGGTTCTTGTCTAGTGTCCAGGAGAAATGAGGGACATCCCGAAGGATGCCAGATGGTGAGAAAGTAGGAATTATTGAGGGGACAGAAAAGGTCCCAGAGCAGAAGGGTACCCAAGAAGGTTGCTGATTTGGAGCTGTAACCTGATGCTTATGAAGCCCTAAGACCAAGCTGATGGGCTAGCACTAGCCATGAGGCGATTGGTTGGCACTAGCTGGGCTGATTGGTCAGTACTAAGAACCAATCAGCTGGGGTTAGGGGCCTACTAGTGAGCTGATTGGTGAGCAGTTAAGGTGAACTGATTGGTTGTTTTTCAATCCCAGCAGTGAGCGTTTTCTTACCATAGACTGCAGAGCTTGTAGGGAACTTGTTTACTGATGTGAGTGTATCAGTCTGAGAAACCTGCAGGAAGTTTGCTACTTTGTTACTGGGATTCCCTCCCAATCCCCCACAGATGTCTGCCTAGCTTTTCTCTAGCCATCTCCTCTCTCACCGTGGGAGCAAATCTTGAGAGTGGACGTAAAAGCCATTGTCATGACTTCTACAATGGAACTGGGCAGCCATCTGGACAGAGCTCAGGGTACTCATGTCTTTTGTGAGATTTAAGGGAATCCAGAATGGCCACATTTCCACAAGGGCCCCATTTACACTCTTTGATGCTGAATCTAACATCAAGTCTCAAAATCCTTCTTAACACAAAGCTCAAGTCATCACTACTAATATCTTGGAATTAGGAAATTCAAGTTGAGATCTATTTGTCACCCTTGCTTTTGTATCATTGTCTGTTATTGTAAGGACGTTGGCAACCAGTGATGGAATAAATTATTGGAAATATAATATGCAAACAAAGCATCAAAGTCTAGCAGGGAAAATATTAACAGAAGCACGGAAGAAAGTGCATCTGGCAAAGTTATAAATTTGTAAAAATAACAAAGATAAAGTTGATTGGCTTCGTTGACATTGATGGCGTGGTCAAATGGTTCCTTAGGTTAAGAATTTCTGTAATGGTGATTTTATGGGTCGCAAGAGGGTAGAAATGGGCCTTGACTTCACTTTGGTGTGTCAAGGCTGCCCAACAAGACCCATGTTTGTGCTCAGTCCTAAAAAAGTGAAGAGAAGTGAGATAAAACTTTGAAAGTGATGAATGAGCTTTTACACTCTTACAAATAGGCAAGAAAGAAGACCCTGGACATCCGCTAGAGTTGCTGAAAGAAGTTAGAAAACTTGAGCCGGGCTCGGTGGCTCAGCCTGTAATCCTAGCACTTTGGGAGGCTGAGGTGAGCGGATTGCCTGAGCCCGTGGGTTCGAGACCCGCCTGGGCAACTTGGTGATACCTCATCTCTACAATAAAATCAAAAATTAGCTGGGCGTGGTAGCGCGCGCCTGTAGTTCCAGCTACTGGGAAGGCTGAGGCGGAAGGATCGCCGGAGCCCAGCAGGTCGAGGCTGCAGTGGCCGAGAGCGCCACTGCACTCCAGTCTGGGCGACAGAGTGAGACTCCAACTCAAAAAAATAAAAATAAAAATAATTTAAAAAAGAAAAAGAAATTAGAAAATTCACCCAGAGCCAAAGATTTGCTGGGTATAAAACATGCCTCCCATAGGGACTGATGGTCACTAAATTTGTGGGAGTCAGAACTCTCTGTTTCCTTTCATGCCCAGAGGATCTAGAAAACGTTTGAAAACTCTTCAGTAGAGAGAACCATGTAAAATCAAAGGGATCAGATTAGTCTGGAGGCCTACCTACTGAACCAGGAACTCTGGGGATGGGGCCCAGCAGTCTGTGTTGTTATCTCCATTTTTTTTTTTTTGAGTTGGAGTCTGACTCTGTCCCCCAAGCTGGAGCACAGTGGCACACTCACGGCCACTCTAGCATTGACTTGCTGGGCTCTGGTGATCCTTCTGCCTCAGCCTGCTAAGTTGCCAGAAATATAGGCGTGTACTGCCTCGCCTGGCTAAATTTTGATTTGTTGTAGAGATGAGGTCTCACCAAGTTGCCCAGGCTGGTCTCAAACCCGTGGGCTCAGGCAATCCACTCACCTCGGCCTCCAAAGTGCTGGGATTACAGGCTGAGCCAGCTATCTCGATTTTTAAACAAACTCCCCAAATGATTCTGGTGCATGTTAGTGTTTAAAAATACTGATCTAAGGCTTGTTTATTTAATTGCAGTTTGTATAACATTGCCTCTCACCCCCACCCCAGATCATTCATTGGCAGTTGTCGTGGGAAGGGGTCTGACTTTCTGCATTTGTTGCTGGTTCATGAACCATAATCCAGTTCTCAAGTTGATCCAAAGAACTGCAATTTCTCTGAAGGAAAAAAAAAAAATTTAAAAATCTTTAAGTTAAGTCTACCTGGCATGAAGCCATTACCAGGAATTGTAAGAGAGGCTTTAGGGTAAATAACAGGAGAAGCTACCCCAGAGCAGGGAAAGTGATTCCCCGTGAGGGGTAAAGCAGGGAAGGCATCTCAGGGAGGGTGAGCAGGAGAGCAACCAGTGGGAGAAGCTTTGCCAGCTGTCAAACCAGAATCTACAAGGAACTCAAACAACTCAACATGAAAGAAAAAAAAAACCTCATCCAAAAGTGGGCAAAGGGCATGAAGACACACAAGGGACCAAGAAATGTATGAAAAGTGTTCAACCTCACTAATCATCACAGAAATGCAAATTAAAACCACAGTGAGATATCACCTCACACTGGTCAGAATGAGTATTATTAGACAGTCAAAGAACAACAGATGCTGGTGCAGCTGCAGAGAAAAGGAAATGCTTGTTCACTGTTGATGTGACTGAAAACTAGTTCAACCTCTGTAGAAAACAGTATGGAGATTTCTTAAGGAACTAAATATTTAATTACCATTTGATCCAGCAAGCCCATGATCAGGGATCTACCCAAAGAAAAGGAAATCAATATATAAAAAAGATACCTATACTTGTATGTTGTTTGCAGCACTATTCACAATAGCAAAATCATGGAACCAACATAACTGCTCAACAAGAACTGTCTGGATAAACAAATGTGACATACAGACACCATGGAATACTACACAGCCATAAAAAAGAATGAAATCACATCCTTTGCAGTGACATGGAAGGAGATCACCATTCTAAATGAACTGACTCAGAAACAGGAAACCAAACATCATGTGTTCTCATTTACTTGCAGGAACCAAAGGGCCACAAAGATGGAAATAATAGACACCGGGGATGCCAATAAAGTGGGAGGTGGAGGGGGGGGACAGTTAGGATTTAGGAATTACCTGTTGGATACAATGTTTGCTAACTGGGGAACGGGCCACCTGAGATCCAATTCCCACCACTACCCAATAGGCCCATGTAACAAGCTTGGAATGTGTACCCCCGAATCTAAAATAAAAAATGAAAAAAATAAAACAGAATGCCACCTGTCATTCACCAGAAGACTTGGAAGCTGGTGACAGGGCTTGCTATGGGCTCCCCATTTAATGCCATGATGATTCTCATCTGACTTCTAACTGCTGCCAGGACAATGTGGCCAGGGGAACAGCCCTTGCAAGAAGGCCGTTGGGACTCCATGTCCGATTGGCCTCTTGACCCTGAAGTGCTTTCATATACCAGAACATTTTTTATGAGGCCATCTTAGAACAAAAAAGTCTTTACCCAACTTACTCAGTGAACTGGGTTCAGAATGGCTTTTCGTTATTTCCAGAAACCAGAATTACTCTCCAAGGAGGAAGTTTTGCTGTTTCAGAGGCTGTTGGAAAAAAAATTAAAGACACGGTCTCTGAAAGCAGCTCCAAAGCAGTGGAGAGATATTTGGAAGAGGAGCCTTTCAGATGACTCCTGAGAAAGGTTTAGCCATCACTGGCATGTACAAGCCCCAGTACATCAAAAATAATTTTTCTTGGTAGCTGATGGTTGATAGTTGTATCTTGTATGACAAGGTGCAATGCCTGACCTTGGAGGATAGTTCTGTGAGAGAGAGGAGGCACATGTAAGATGCTGGCTATGTTGGAAGGCGTGGAAGGGACAATGAGACTAAGAGCTCAACACAGAAACTGTCGTATTGGCAGTTTTGTCTAAGGTCACCTCTCTAGCCTTTCAGAAAACCGCTCTGTCGATGGGAGGGAAACTGGTGACCCCACTGTAGTTCTATGAGTCACGCCACCCGCCCTAGGCAGGGAACCAGACTCCATGAAATGTTAATTATCTGCTAGAAAAAAAAAAAAAACAGTTTATTTTATACCATCTCAAAAACAAAAAACCCCCTCAATTCCTGGGCAGACTCTGTCATTTGACTCCCTTAACTTACATTTCTATACACTCAATAAAGTCACAAGAAAAAAAAAATCAGAAAGTGGTCTTTTTAAAGGTGACAACACATGTTCTTTACTCTTGAAATCGAAACACCTACACACCCGGTGATTGAGTTACAGTCAGAAATGTGATATAAAATGACATTTCCTCCCACTAATTTTAGATTGCCGATGCCTTTCTAGAGAGACGTATTAATCTTAAACACAAAAATGATCTACTCTTTTCCAGCAAAATCACGTGGCTCTTATATTTTTCTTTGGTTATTTTATCAGCTCAGCTTTCATTGTTTCTCCAGTGATAAATTGTACTTTTATTCATTTCTTTATTTCGTGGAGTGCAGAGTCATAGTAATTTCCTTATCCCAGTTCCATTAACTTCCTGGTAGTATTGTTTGAAGTCTCCAAACCCTGATGTATAATCCAACTGTTTCCCTAATATGTGGGAAGCAGCAAACTGCTTGTTTATGTTCAGAAGCAATTCTTGCTCCAGTTTTCCATTTTCTTCAACTGTTTTTCCCAAGAAAATTCTGGCAAGGTCCTAGCCCTGTATTCCAGGGCTGAGCATGATAGTACTTCTGGAGTGTTTGCTAATGGGATGAATTAGGATTGGCCTGGAATACGATACTGAGCCCACCAAGTTGGAAAAGAGATCACACCGGAATGATTTTCATGTTCGTTTCTTATTGGGTTGCTCAAACGGTCTGCATCAGATTTTTGTCTGCGTTCTCAAGTCCTCGATTCTACTCACACTTTCTTCTATTTCACCAGTCAAATGAAATCTCACTTCATTGTAAAAACTGAGGTCATTCGACCGATGTCCTTGGAGCCTTCCCTCTACTGCTGAGTCCCTCTACACTGCTCCTGTCATCTCTGTCTCAACTCTAAACCCACATCTACATGGCTGTTCTTTGCCAAAGATAATCTACTCACCTGTGCCCAAGATGGCATTCCCTTCCCCACAAGCTTTGCTTAATCTACCACCCTCTGCCCTCCCCCCCCACCCCATTTGAGTCAGGGTCTTCTTTCTCTGTTGCCCAGGCTGGAGTGTGGTAGCATGATCAGGGCTCACCACAGGCTCCAACTCCTGGGCTCAAGCGATTCTCCCTCCTCAACCTCCCAAGTAGCTAGGGCTACAGACGTGTACCACCGTACCCGGCTAACGTTTTTGTTTTTGTTTGTGTAGAGATGAAGTCCCACTATGTTGCCCAGGGTGATCTTGAACTCCTGTGCTCAAGTGATCTTCCCTCCTTGGCCTCCCAAAGTGCTGGGATTACAAGTGTGAGCCACCATGCCCCGTTCTAACACCCGTTCTTTACACCTTTACTTTTCCTCTTTCCAACTCCTCCATCTTCATCCATTAAGAATGAAGTAATCTATAAATAAAGAATTACTTTAAATCCCTGTTTTCATAAGCAAAACACCCTGCTTTTGACTGTGTGAACACAGACAGCTCTGTCACATTCTTTGGTGTCATTATCAAAGGTTTCTTTCTTGGAAAGGTCATCTGTGTATTCTGACTTTATTTCCTTAACTTCTGTTCCATTTTCAAACACACTGGGAGGTGAGTTTGGCCCCAAAACTCCTCCATCAATGTTCGGAGCCGAGATTCAGGCTTGGTATTCAGCAGCAGTGATGTGGGTGTGGAAAAAGACAGAAAAAAGCTGGAGGTGGGGAGACTGTCATGTGGCAATCATGTCTAAGGAAGCAAGAGGAAAGATCTGCTTCCAGATGCATTTATGTCAGAATAGGAGAGTTTGGATGGAAAACGCTGCACTGATGGAATCTATAGACACTTGCTACTGATGGGGACTGGGGTATTTTGAACTCGATTGTTTATGGAAATATTGGCACTATTTACAAATATAGTGACCACAGGAAGAGAATCTGAGTGCAGGTAGGGTAGGATTAATGAGAAGATTAATGCTATTTATTGAAAGTGAGATACAATCTTGCTGTGTTGCACAGGTTGGTCTCAAACTCATAGGCTCAAGCAATCCTCTCACTGTGGCCTCCCAAAGCGTTGGGATCACAGACATGAGTCACCACACCCAGCCTAATTTTCGACATGTTGAATTTGTGGGGACAGTTGGATGATGGGAGAGAAAAGCTGGGGGTTTGGATGCAGGACTTGAGGAAGGAATGAGAGTCAGAGACACAACTTTCAAGTCAATTGCCTAGAAGGGAGTCTTCCTGTAGCTGTGAGTTTTCTGAGAAAGAACGTACATATAGGGACAGGTGGAAAAGGCCTCAAAGAAGAATGAGAGGGGGTAATTCAGGGTCCTGGAAGCCAGGACTAGTTCCCAAAGAGGAAGTGTGATCAGAAGAGTCCAATGGTGCAGAGAGATTAAGTAGCAGCAAGAATGTGAAAAGCCCCTGAACCTGGCCTCAGAGAAGTCACTCATTCTTTTGTTCAATATGAGATGGCCAGTCATAGACAGTGGGATGAGCACTGTTTCAGAAAGTAGACTAGAGATTCAATAATGAACAATACATTTTGCTCCTGCCTTTAGAAAATATATTCAAATGATAGTGGCAGAAAATTAACAAGGAATTACAATTCAGTTGCTAAATGGTATGACAAAGGGTGAACAGGGTATCTTTTGCTCCAATATCAAGTGGGTGGATTTGGAAACCTATCAGTCCTGTCCTCTTTCTGCCAGTGAGGGCTTTACAACCAGACTTCCTGAATCTCGGCTCAACCACTTATCAGCTGCATGATCTGCAGTACATTATTTATCTGTTCTCTGCTTTCATTTCCTCATTGGTAGTAAAAATTGATCAGGCTCATAAAAACTATATCTGCTTTATAAGTTTATGGCAGGGATTAAATACATTAACATTTGTAATGTATTAAGACAGTGACTGGCATGTAAGAAGTCCTTGAGTAACAACAATCAAACTTCTCTGGTGTTTATAGCAGCCTTGTGAAACAGGTAACATCATTACCTGTATTTTTTAGAGATGGAGAAACTGAGGCATACAGAGGTGAAGTAGCTTTCCCAAAGCCACATAGCTGAATGTGGTTGTTTATTCGTGTCTACTTCACCCTGTTGGTGAGGGTGGGTTTCCTACACTAGGATATGGGGATGGCAAACCCATGACACTGGACACTGGACAGGTAAGACAGACAACAGTTTATTTGTTGCATATGCCCATGGCCTGTGGAAGAAGACACTGCATACTGGGCAAGGCCACACAAGGTTCAAGAGCAGCGTGAATAGGTAGGGCCTGTGGGAGGTAGGTTTGTAGTAACAAGAGGGTGAGATGGCCCCTGGTTCTTTTTGAGAGGTGTGATTGGCCTGTGTGAATAATTCTGCAGGTTGGTAAGGAACTGAATCCTGCTACCCAAAGAGAAGCAGAATCTGTGCCTGGTCTGCTTGATACTGAGTGTTTTTGGCTAGGGAATTTTACCTGTAGGAGCAGAGTGAGGAGGAAAACTTATTGTGAGGCCACCGAGACTTGCCTGATTTTTTCAGATGTCAAACAGCCCTTGATGTTGAACCCCCATTTCAGGACTTACACCTCAATGATTTAATGGGAATTAGGGCTAGATACAAGCTCAGTCACAGTATTCTATATTCTCTAAAATTTACAAAAAAATGGTTGTTTTCCAAATATGCCTTACATTCTCCATCCCAATGCTATTTGTTCTTGCCTACTCTTTTGTTTGGAATTCTGTCTTGATTCTAAACTCATCCAGTTGAAATCCTGTCTACCAAGGCTTAGTTGCTATGTGAAGTTTCTTTCAATCAGATGTAGTTTTTTCTGATTTCTCACATTTGCTTTCACTGTTGATAAAATCTTTTATTTCCACTGTACAGTGGAAAGGGCATACCAGAAGATCATGGTTTAGTTCCTGGCTTGGCTATTTATTTGTCACATAATCTTGGGGAAATAAGTTAAGCTTGCTAGGCCTTAGTTTTCCCATTTGTCAAGTAGAAATACTATCTCTTTAAAATGGTATTAAAAGATTATTCATGGAAATGCATGCACTGTGTTCAGCATTCAGAAGTCATGCAGTAAATAAAAATTTACTTCTCTTAAATTACTTTGTATCTCTACTGATCCCTATATTAGAATATCTCATACTATAATTTTGTTTTATTTCTTTTATTCACTCCTACTGGACCTTAGACTTGAAGAGAGAAGGTATTTTACCCTTTACTCTTTTACATCCCTGGTTGCTTGTGGCTCACCGCCACTTCTGGGGTCTCACTCTGTTGCCCAGACTGGAATGCAGTGGTATGATCACAGCTCACTGCAGCCTCTTGGGCTCAGGCAATTCTTCCACCTTAGCCTCTCAAGTAGCTGGGACTACAGGTGCTCACCAGTATGCCTGCTGAGGTTTTAGGCTTTTTGTAGAGAGAATGTCTTATTATGTTTCCCAGGAATCCCAAACTCCTGGGCTCTAGCAATCCTACCACCTTGACCTCTCAAAGTGCTGGGATTACAAGCATGAGCCACTGTGCCCGGTCAAAATAGTGATTTTTTCAAAATTATAAACATAATTTATTTAGAAAGTGAGAGAGAGAGAGAGAGAGAGAGAGAGAGGGAGAGAGAGGAGATTCACCTCCCCAAGGTAGAGGACAGGGTCAAAGCTAGGAAACATGGCAGTTATAGCTCAAAGAGTCACATGGACACACCAGAGTTTAACAAAGCAATGACCCAAAATAGTGACATTTGTAATCAATCATAGGAAGCCCTCCCAGCATGTGTTGCTTTAGAAGTCAGTAAGACTATCTAGGGCAAGTACTTTGTTGTGCCTTTCATGCTCACATTTGCTTTCACTGTTGATAAAATCTTTTATTCTTAAAGTAAACATACTTGGGGGACACGGCACAATGATATCAACCTATGTTCTGTTACATACATCTATAACACGGTGAAAGAAGCAGACTTCATGAGAATACAGTTTTCAGAACCTAAAGAGGGGCAAGAATGACAAGAAAGAAGAAGAACCGATATCAAACAAGGAATTTTGGACTTCTAGGACAAAATTCATTTCTTTTTAAATTTTAACACACAGCTTTGGGAATGGAGAGAAAATAAAGCTCTGAACACATTGTTTGTGCTATTTGTCTATGAATAATGTAAAGTGAATGATAAGGAAGAAATATGAAACTGTCATGGGAAAGAGATGTTTGAATCTTCTAAAGATTAAAAGATTTGTGCCACGTTGTCTGTTTCTCATTAAAATATTTGATGGAGAAATAAAGGTATTGATTTGCAAAGGGGATGGAAGACAGGATGCCAGTGGTTTATTATTTTTTCTCAGTTTCTAATAAAGTGAATGACTTGGCATAAATAAGGCATCTCACTTCTGTTTCTGTTAGTTTTTTATGAATAAAATGAGAGAGACAGTATTGCTGTCTCTCAGTGATAACTTTGGCCATCATAAGGGGACCAAGGGACTTGGTAAAAATGGACACTGGGTTTTGAGGTCACTGACTACTTGTCTCCATATAAGTTCGATATTAGGCAGGAAATATTTTAAGGAAATTTCTTATTGTGATTCTAAGTCTTCAGAGGGGAGGTGAGAATTACTGGCCAATGAATACATGGGCTTAGCATTATGTAATGCTAATTGCTTTGAAGCCTAACTCAAGAATTCTCAAATGTCAGAAAAAACGATGCAATTGAAAGTAATTTGTAGAAGTCTGAAGGAACAGGAACCTAAACCATTTCCAGAATCCATTAATTCCTGTCCAGTCAGGGTGTACTTTTCTTTACTATGTGAAATACTAGAAAATTTGCTCTGAAGTGCCTTGAATATAATTTGACCAAATTTCTCCCCAACACTTCCATAAGTTATCAGTTAAAAACTTCCTTTCAACAAACTGAACATACTTTAGAAATCACTGAAGGCACCTGAAATCCTTTTTGAAATAAAACAGAGTAAATAAGTCCCGCTACATAAATATATAAATGATAGTCGGCTGACATAATTTATTACCTATTGAGTTATTGTCATTTCAATGCTTATCAATCTTTTTTCTCTTGTTCTATTCTATTTTGCTAATGACAGAGAAGGAACTAAGAACATTTGAATTAATTATGCGAATGCATTAGAATTAATCTTTCCAGAAGTTGGTGTGCTTATTAGTATCAGTAAAGCTATTTCCATGGTTATTTGTGGAGGTATAATAGATGACAGAAAAATAGAATATGATAATAGATTAAGAAAAATACATTTGAATTACAGCGAGTGAAATTTAATCTAGGCTTACCACAAGACATTTCCCTTTGGTAAATAAAACACATAATTTTTTGCATCTGAGTTATAATCTAGCCAGATTACAAATAGACACAGGAAAGAGGATGGGGTGGGATGAGCATATTCCTGAATTTTCATACTTCTCATTTTTCTGCAAAAGGGAAATACCTAATATTTAGAGTTCTAAATGAAATTTGGGGGAGTCTTCAAAATCATTTTTCTAGAGACATTTTTGAGAGAAGAATCAGCCGTAATCTCATTTAACTGCTATAATCAGGAGAAGAGGGCTGCAGTCTGACGACTGATGATTTGCATTTCTATGCTAGACTGAGTGGCAGGGCGGGATTCCTGTGCATAAAGAAATAATTTGGACAATAATTCTCATTTCAGCATTGAGGCAGGTAAGCAGATGCCCACAAATGACATGCTTGGGAATTCTTTCACCCCAAAACTTCTTCTTTTTTTTTTTGCATTGGAGTCTCACTGTCACCCAGACTGGAGTGCAGTGGCCACTCCCGGCCACCACAGCCTCAACCTGCCGGGCTCTGGCGATCCTTCCGCCTCAGCCTTCCGAGTAGCTGAAACTACAGGCACACGCTACCACGTCCGGCTAATTTTTTTTGATTTATTGTAGAGATGAGGTCTCGCCTGCCCAGGCGGGTCTCGAACCCGCAGGCTCAGGCAATCCACTCACCTCAGCCTCCCAAAGGCACAGGATTACAGGCTGAGGCACCGAGCCCGGCCACCCCAAAACTTCTATGCAAAAAAAACTTTTGTGATGAGAGTCTTTTCTCCAAGTTTAATATTTTGTTTTTATTAAAATTGCTTGGGGTCGAGTGTGTGTGATGGCTCATGTCTGTAATCCCAGCACTCTGGGATGCTGAGGTGGGAGGATTACTTGAACCCAAGAGTTCAAGACCAGCCTGGGCAGTATAGTGAGACCCTGCCTCTAAGAGAAGTGAAAAAATAAAACTAGCTGGACGTGGTGGCATGCACCTGTAGTTCTAGCTACTCAGGAGGCTGAGGTGGAAGGATCACCTGACTGACCCAGGAGTTCCAGACTGTGGTGAGCTGTGATCGTGCCACTGCCCTTCAGCCTGGGTGACAGAGTGAGATCCTGTCGTAAAACAAACAAACAAACAAATAAATGAAAAATGTTGCTTGGGAAGCTATAGTCTATTTAATATTTTGATTAACACCAGTCATAGTTTACTAATCTTCAAATAGAAGACAGTAAGCACATTAGTGATAGAGAATGAAAACCGTGCACTAAAAATTTTAATGAATGTTCATTATAAACATAGTTGTGTTTTTGAAAGGGAAAATGTTGAAAAGTGATGCAGTCATAATTACAGAGTCCACGTTTTTCTGTCATACAAAATTGTTCAAGCCTTACATGTTCATCTCGGTATGCTAAACTGACTTTGACTGGTTGTGAGTAGGGGCTGTATCTCTATCTGTCTTTGTGTCCCAAGGTATAGCACAAGGGACAAATAACAGGGATTCCATCAGTGATTGCTACACCGCGTAAATAATTTTAAATCATAGAAAACTTCCAAGGCTGATTTTAGTTAATAATTCCAGCCACATTTCCTACTAAATCTTTTATTCATGTACTCAATACCTGCTTCAGTGGACTAGTTTGAATTTCATCTCTTCTTGACACTGTATTTGTGAAGGCTTTGAATCAATTATTTTGTGCTTAAGATGCTCTTTTGGTACCAATGAACGTGACGGTGACAACGAGGGAGGAAATCAGTATCAAGTGCATGGTTTTGGAAGTGAGTGGCAACATACGGAATCCAGTGGATCTAATGCGTTATTCACCAAGGCTATGAATTATGGGGACAGCATGAAGCTGCCTCAGCAGACAGGTTGCTCCACAGCTGACACAGAGACTGCCGAGAAGAACACCTGCCCTCTGATTATTCATGCACCCAATGTGAGTCCTGTGAGGTCATTACTGAAAGAAACACCCAGAAAGACTCCTTCAAACTGTCAATCAGCCTTAGCTGTGCATCAGTTGATGGAGACCCAAATACCTTACATGAGTAAAGGAGTCAGGCTCCACGTGCTTCAAGTTCTTTATTTCAAAGGAAGATGCAGCAGCCTGCCCACACAGTGCTGAGGGTTCAGCAGTTTTTGATGTACCTCGATTAAAGTGTACATCGAGCAGTTTATCATATAACACATTGACAGCACTACTTAAAAAACAACAACAAACCACTCCATGAATTTTTTAGTTTGTAGTAATGATATCATCTTTGTTTTCTGCCCCTATGGTACAGTGTACTCACTGCCATATTCTCAGTGGCTACAGCGTACCGGAAAGTAATAATTGTTGAATGCAGGTTACATGATATGAGAATAATGTGGAGGTAAGGCTGAGAATATGGCTGCATGTCAACATTTTGACATTTTTTTTCTTCTGTCTTTTCTTGCATATATTTTCTCTAATCTTTTGAACCTAATTTTTATATACTTCAAATGTATAAGGTCCAATACCAGGCTCTGTGGAACATATAACAGTGAATAATAAGATTTGACGTTCTTGGAGTATTACCTCATTCATCCTCATTAATTTACTTATCTATCCGCTTAACAAACATTTGTTGACCCTCCTCCCTTCTTCTCTCCCTTGTACATAGCACTGCTGAATTTTGTTCTAGAAATAGTCCTATTTTAACTGTTATTCTCTAATGAAACTTATAGCTTGGAAGCAAAGACCAAGTAGTAAAAAATAGTGAGAAGGTTCTAAACTGATCAAAAAGGTATAATAACATGGGCCATTAATCCCTAAAAGTAGAGTACTCCACTAAAAAGTATGAAATTGTAGAAAGAACAGGTCTAATAAATATCACCCTAGATACTGTCAAAGAAAAATAGTTGATACCAAATTGGCTAAAGGAAGATTTAGTCCTAAGATCTTTTGAGAATAAAAAGTTTGAAGAGATAATATAAAAATGCAACTTTTGACTGATTTCATTGCAGTAGCTAATATAAATAGTTATTACACAATGTGACCTGGAGTCCAGTAAAATAGAATTTTTTAGTCTTGAAGTTTCAGATTACCTTTATGCCTTAATAAGCTTAAAAGCTTAAAACATTTGACTTAACCAGTATCAAATACTTCTTAACGAATATAAACCATTCAGGAAGAAAACATGAATCCTAATGGATTCCAATTTGAAATGGAAAGGAACATTAAAAGTCATTATGTCCAAATTTCCTATCTTCTGGAAAAGAAATTGAGGTCAAGAGAAGTCAAGTGACTGATTCAGTGCTGCAGACTAGGGTATGTGATTTCTACTGTAGTATCCTTCACACTCTGCAGCTGTACTTCCATTGTACATGAATACATCATCTTTCGGGGACAATGCAACCTTATTCGATTTTGAATGGTCTAACCTAACTCAATGAGTTTACTATGTTATTTCCACACAGACCCTTAAGACCGAAAAGCTTTCCCCAGATCAACTGGAATCCACCTGAACCCTATTGCCAGAAAGGGTTTGTTTGAATACAATGAAATATGACTAGTTGGGAATGATCTGAATTTAAATGTGACTACCTGAAGAATGACATATCTTTTTTGTAAGAAGGGGGAGGAAAACCCGGGATTATTTTTTGAAGAGTGGATCCCTTGTAGTATAGGCTTCCCTGCTAGGTAAATGTTCTAAAAACCCACTGGCATCAGTGTACCAGCTAGCGTTGCTGTAAGAGGCTGTGTTTGGCCTAAGTTAATTTTTTCGGAGACTCTTTCAGTGCATTTACCCATTTTATGATGGGTGACTTATACGTACAATCTGCCCACACAGTGCTGAGGGTTCAGCAGTTTTTGACCAGAAATGGTATGACCCCCGTGATCCACCTACCCTATTCACTCACTAAATCTCATCCCAAGCAACTTGCTTTTGTTTCCCTGAATGAAAAAGTCCTCAAAGGGAAATGTTTTGCCCATGTGGAAGAAGTGAAACAAAAAACAGAAGCACTAAAAATTGATGAGTTCAAAAATTGTTTTGAGCAGTAGAAAAGGCAGCTCAAAGGTATATTGCATCAAATGGAGAGTTCTTTGAAGGTGATTGAAGTATAAACTTGTCAGAATAAATACATAATTTTTAATAAATAAATTCTGGGGCTTTGGGGCTCCCCTCCATACATTATTGGTGCTAAGTCAGTAAGAAGAAATCTACTTTATTGGCAAAACGCTTCTCATCCTTGAAAGACTCCAAAGTTATATTTGTCTCATTTATCCATTCTGGGTAACTATGTTACAGATGAGGAAACTGAGGCTCAAAGAATATCTCAGATTCGATGGAATATTATGCAACCATAATAAAGGACAAAATTATGGACTTTGCAGCAACATAGATGGATTTAGAGTCTGTCTCTCACAGTGTTCTATCACAGAAACAAAGAACTGAGTACCCCGTGTTTTCACTCAATGGACCCTGAACAGCTAGCATAATACTTCAAGAAAGGAGTTGGCAGTAGTAGGACACTGCCGGGGGTAGAGGGTGACATAACATCACGAAGGGGTCCCTGATCCTAATCCAGGCAAAGTGGGATCTAATGGGAGGTCCAAACTTCACCTGTACATAAACCACATATGTACCCAATCCTGACTTGTACCCTGCATCTTTAAAATTAAAAAATAAAATAAAATTAAAGCTTATTTATTATAGAATGAAAAAATAAAAAATTTAAAAATTAAAAAAAAAAACCAACCAGGAACGTCTCAGAGAAAGTATGCAGCAGGGCTGTCGGTCAAACATAAGTCTAGATATTGCTGTGAGGGTTTTTTTCGATGTGATGAACACTTAATTTGGTAGACTTTAAGCCAAACAGATGACCCTCCATAATGTGGGTGGGCCTCATCCTGTCAATTGAAAGCCTTAGGGGAAAAGGCTCATGTTTTCTGAAGAAGAAAAACACTCTCCTCCAGTTTCCTGCTTAGCAGCCTTACCTGAGCTTCCTGCATGCTGGCCTGCGGAATTTGGATTGGAGACCGAAATGTGAACCCTTCCCTGAATGTCCAGCCGGCTGGCTCATCTATCAATCTTGCCCCTGTCAATTCTCCAATCATGTGAGTCACTTCCCTAAAATCAATAAAATCAATCATTGTTCAATCTCTCTCTCCCCCTCCCTGTTCCTCTCACTCTTCCCCCCTCTGTTCATCTCTCTTCCTCTCCCTCTCTTTCCTTCTTTAACACCAGCCCGGTCTCTCTCTCTCTACCTCTTTCTCTCTCTTCCTCCCTCGCTCCCCCCCTCCTCTCCTTCTCCCTCTCAGGTCCTTTAACAATAGCCCTGTCTCTCTCTTTTCCTCCTCCCTTCCTCCCCCCCAACATTCCTCTCTCTCTCCCTTCTCCCTTCTCTTTCCTCCCTCCCTTCTAGCTCTGTCTCTCTCTCCTTCTCTAAGACCATCTCTCTCTCTCTTTCTCTACCTCTTTCTCTCTCTTCCTCCCTCCCTTCCTCCTCTCTCTTTCTCCCTCTCTTTCCCTACTCCCTTTTCCCCTACACCAGCTCTGTCTCTCTCTTTCTTTCTCTCCCTCTCTTTTCCTCCTCCTTTCTTCTCTCTTTCTCTCCCTCTCTTGCCCTATCCCTTCCCCTCTCTCTTTCTCCCTCTCTCTCCTCTAATACCAGCTCTCTCTCTCTTTTCCTCCTCCTTTCCTCCCCCCCAACATTCCTCTCTCTCCCCTTTCTTTCCTCCCTCCCTTCTTATCTCTGTCTCTCTCTCCCTCTCTCTCTTTCTCTCTTCCCCTACTTTCCTCTTTCTCCCTCATTCCTTCTCTAACACCAACCCCCTTGCTTTTTCTCCCTCTCCCTCTTGCTTTTGCTCTCTTTCCCCCTCCCTTCCTCTCTCTCCTTCTCTAACACCAGCCCTGTCTCTCTCTTTCTCTCCCTCTCTCCCCCTTCCCCTCTCTTCCTTTCTTCCTCCCTTTCTCTAACACCAGTCGCTCGCTACCTCCCTCCCTTTCCCTCTCTTTTTCCCTCCCCCTTTCTCTCTCCCTCTCCCTCTTTGTCCTCTAACCCCAGCCCTGTCCCCCCTTCTCGCTTTCTCCCCTTCCCTCTCTCCTTCCCCTTCTCCTTCCCTCTCTCTCCTTCTCTAACACCAGCTTGCTCTCTCTCTTTCTCTCCCTCCCTTTCTTTCCCTCCTACCTTCCTCTCTCTCACACACTTTCTTCTCTTTGCCCTTCCTCCTTTCCTTTCTCTCTCTCCTTCTTTCTCTTTCTCTAACTCTCTCCCTCATCCTCTCACTGTTTTTCTCTCCCCCTCCCTTCTCTAACACTCACCCTCGTGTCTCTCTCTCTCTCTCTGTCTCTCTATCTCCTATTGATACTATTTCCCTGAAGGACTGGCACTAATACTCCTTCCATGCTCTTCCTATGTACTTGCTTTGTGTCTTAAATCCAGACTTTGACGTGAGTAGAAAACATCCGCCGTGGGGTCCATGAGCCCTTGCCTGACTAGCTGTGGAGGCATCTCTATCTGAGAGAAAGGTATTCGGGGAGGCCATGCATTCCAAAGTGGGCAGGGTAGAAGCCCAGAGCTCAGAGTAGATTTTCTCGACAGACACAGCTGCTGGTGCTCACAGGACCAGTAGCATCAGAAAAGAAATCACCAGAGCCCTCCATGAAGGCTCTTGATAGAATAAGTAGGACTTAAGAACAGCACTACCAACAAAGGACATTTTCAGGAAAAGAAGCTCTCTGTGTGCCTGCATAATTAGAAAAACATGTATAGGAAGACATTTTGCAGAGTGTCTTTTCAGAAGGAATATATATATTCCTCCTACCCAAAGTAAAACATCAACACTCTTGAATAGAAAGGAATTTTAGATTCTGAACTAAATGCTTTAATGAGGGACAGATAATAAGTGTGAATTGAAACTAATTGGTGTTTCACATCACTGAGCTGGTTGAAAAACCATTTGTGATGAGGTCTGAATAAGGTAACAGTCGCTTTTAAATGCCTAATTAAACACCACTCTGTCCCTAGTGAGAATAAAAAAATGTATTGTCACTCATTGCACTATACTTAACCAAGTGATTAAAGTGGGCGATCTGAACAGATTTGTTTTTTGTATGGGTGGTAAAAGCTCCTTTTTCCCTGGAGTAGGCTGATGTAGGTAGCCCTTGGACAATGACACATTGTGTCACATACAGACGGGAATACCGCCATGCCGTGAGCAGGCACCATGGGCTAATGTAAGAAAAAAGACACGAGATTCATATCAAACAAAAGGAAAAATAAAGAGACAAGGTGAGCGGTGGCTCAATTGTGGTTGATTTTTTTTTCTATATTGGAAATAATAATTAAAAGAGCATCAACAAGAGGATTTTTTAAATGATGCTTATTTGGGCTGTAATGATTAAGGGCAAAAGTGTTTGCCAGGAATTATATTAGAGGAAGATCGAGGTCTAATGCTTGTAATTTCATTTTACTTTTGGCTGAGGCTCCCTGGAATTCAATGAAAAGGGCGTCAAGAGGATAGTGTGACAGATGGAGGGCTGGAGTGGGGTCAGCAGGTGACTTGCTCTGGGGCCATCACCGTGGAATCGTCTTCTGGGTTTAGGGACTGAAGAGCTGTCCTAGAAATGGAGTGGTTTCTCAAAAAAAAAAAATATATTATATATATATATCCAGGAGGAGTTGTCTACAAGGTAGGGAGAGTCTGGGGGGCAATTGCTTCACCTTCCCTCTCAACCATGTCCCACTGTCTTTTCTCCCTTCCACCACAGCCTAACACATTGGTGTAAAGCAAACAATTGCCCTAGGGTCTAAGTTTAACACCCCATGCTGCACCACAGCTTTAAAAAAAGTTATTTCTGTAATTAGCTTTCCTAAATGTCTTCAAGGTAGCTGATCTGACTCTACTTGAGCATAAGTCCAGGGGAAGATTTTTTTCTATAATTCCAGGAAACAAAGGAACTACACGGGGGGAACCCCCCAAAACTGAATTTTATTTCTAAAAAATTGTACGTCTCTTCTTACATGCTTAAACTTGAGTCACCTTCAAACCACTCTCTGTTTGATGCAATACACCTATCGAGACGCTTTTCCCACTGCTCAAAACAGTTTTTGAACTCATCAATCTTGATGCCTTTTAGTGCTTCTGCCATGTTTTGGTTTCATCTCTTCCACGTAGGCAAAACGTTTCTTTTTGAGGACGTTTTTCATCGAGGGAAACAAACCAAAAAAGTCACTCAGGGCAAAAATAGGGAGGATGGGGCATGGGGGCTATGCCGTTTATGGTCAAAAACTGCTGAACACTCAGCATGGTGTGGACAGGTGTGCTCATAAACCACTCATGAAATGGTAAAATATGTTGAAAGAATCTCAAAAAAAAAAAAATTCACTGAAGCTGAATGCAGCCTCACACAATGACACTAGTTGGTACACTGATGGGTTCCTGGAACACTTACTTAGAAGGGAATGCCTGTACTACAAGGAACTTGTCCTCCAAAAGATAACTCAGGCTTTTTGGGGGGGCCCTCCCTTGTAAAATCAACACTACAGATGTTTAAAAAAAGAGAGAGAATTATTTTGATTTTTTTAATATATTGGGGGAAAGTCTCAGGTTGCTTGTGCAACTTTCAAATTTGCACTGAAACAGCATTTGACAATACAGGTGACAAGCAGTTGCTCTTGGGTCTAGGTTTACACCCATAGCTGCACTCAGTTAAAAAAGAAATATTTCTGAATTATCTTCCCTAAATGTTTTTAAGGTAGTTGATCTGACTCTACTTGAGCATAAGGTCAGGGGAAGACCAGAAGGGACACAGAAAAAAGTAGGGAACCAGGAGATCAAAAGCCAGTTGTAAAGAGCAGGGGCGCCCATCCACAGTGAACTGGATAAGGAAACTGGTACATATACACCATAGAATACTATGCAACCATCAAAAAGCATGAAATCACATCCTTTGCAGCAACATGGATGCAACTGGAGGCCATTACTGTAAGTGGATCACACAGAAACAGAAAACTGAGCTAAACACTGACTACACACGGACATAAGGATGGGAACAACAGACACTGGAGACTCTTAAAGTGGGGAGGGTGGCAAGAGTTGGAAAACCACTCACTGGGTACCATGCCCGCCATCTGGGTGATGGGCTCAGTAGAAGCCCAGACCTCACCATCACAAAACAGATACATGTAATGAACTAATCTATGTAGCCCTTGAATCTAAGAAGAAGAAGAAGAAAAAAAAAAAGAACCCAGGGAAGGAAGGCATACACAGTCGGGGCTACACTGAGTATGTGTCATCTCCCTTTTCCTCCCACTTTTCTGAGTAACAAAGCAGAGGTGGTGAGCTGGGCATCCAGAATTAAGCTACATTTATATGCTGTGGTAATGCAATAGATTGATTTGGATGTGCATGTTTGTGTGTACAGACATTACTTCTTTTTTTTTTTTTTCAGTGACCAAGATTTTTGTATTTCATCAAACTTAAAAATAATTTTGAAATAACTTGATCATCAAGAGAATATTAATTAATTCAACTTGACATTAGTCTAAGTTCTTACATTTACTAAGGATCTTGGAATGAATGCTTAAATTCATATGCTTCTAAACCACTCCTTATATAAAATGTTTTCAGAATTAAAAATCAATTTAGTTCAATAAAATTCAACATTTTCCAAAATTGTAACCATTATGGAGACACTGTCTTACCCTAATAATAGTGAAGCAATAGAGTAAGTTTAAGGCCTTAACAGATACTTCTTTTTTTTTTTTTTTTGAGTTGGAGTCTCACTCTGTCGCCCAGACTGGAGTGCAGGGGCCGCTCCCCGCCACCGCAACCTCGACCTGCTGGGCTCCGGCGATCCTTCCGCCTCAGCCTTCCAAGTAGCCAGAATTACAGGCATGCGCTACCACGCCCGGCTGATTTTTTAATTTATTGTAGAGATGAGGTCTCGCTGCCCAGGCGTGTCTCGAACCCACGGGCTCAGGCAATCCACTCATCTCAGCCTCCCAAAGGCGCAGGATTACGGGCTGAGCCACCGAGCCCGGCTAACAGATACTTCTTAATGTCACTTCCTCCCCTTATTTCTCTGAGTAATCATCTGCTTCTAATAGCACTCATGGTTTCTTGTACACTATTTGCATTGATACCTGTTGAATCACCTGATCCGTAATGGTCCTGGGTTCTGAGACCACGTTTTCTTACAGCTTACCTCAGATCAACTTTCCCTCTCCGAAATGGATTACTCGTCAGTGCATTGGCCGCCTAATTTCTTGACCATAGCTGGGTCAACCTAGTTTTGTCCAGCTGCTATAAGTCAACAGGCACATCTACTTGGGTATACGGGTATAATTTTTCTTTGAGAAGTTGTTGATTTTTTAAAAAAAAATGTAAGCCCCTGTTTCTTGATTAAATTGTCCCCCTCGCTACCCACTCCTTCTCCCCTCCAAAAAAAACACTGCTATGACAAAGACTCTCACAACCAACATTTCAATTGAATTTGTTCTGAAACCTTATTTCCATCTTTCCCTATGTCCAAGTTTCACCAAAACTCCTCAGTGAAGTAAACAGAAGCAAGAGGTTAGTGATGGTGCCAGTTCTGCCACCCACATGACCCCCTCCCCCACCATACCCAGTAGACTGGCCCTGTCTTGACTGGATTGGTCACTGCAGGCGGGAGCCAGGAAGGAAGAGCATGTGACCTGTGTGAGAGAATGCATTTTATAGGACTCAACAAGGATGGCTTCCCCCTTTACATATTGCTTTGTAGAACTTGAAAGCACACCTGGACCCCAATCTCATTCCTTCCTAGACTCGGGCTTCCGAGCACTGCCATTTTCTTGAACAGTCTGGAAATACGATGATCTACCTTAAGCAGCTTTAAAATACTCATATATGGTGCCGTAAAGGACAATGTTTCAGCAACAACACTTCAGAAATAAAGAGATCACAGGGTTAGTTCGACCGTATTGAGATTAAATATCAGAAGACAGTTTTAACTTTATTTCTTCCATATTTTACACAATAAGTAGAGGCCATGAAGGTTATGAATACCTTCTGTTTTGTCAGGGAGATGAACCTCGTTTTGACACCGGCCTACAATGGTCACTGAGAATTGTTCACGCTGTGTTAGTCTGTTTTGCATTGCTATAAAGAAATATCCAAGGCTGGGTAATTTATAGACAAAAAAGTTTTATTTTGGCTCACAGTTCTGCATGGTGCCAGTGTCCATTTCTGGCGAGACCTCAGGAAGCTTATAATCGTGGTGGAGGGTGGAGAGGGACATAACATGTCACATGGTGAGATTAGGAGTAGGAGGGAGAGGAGGGTGGCACATTTTTTAAAAACAATCAGTTCTTGCATGAACTAATAGAGCAAGCAGGAACTCACTCACCAAGTCATTCGTGAGGGGTCTACCCCACCCCTATCCAGTGGCCTCCCCCTAGGCCCCACCTTCAACACAGGAGATTACATTTCTTTCTTTTTTCTTGGTGTCAGAATCTCACTCTGTTGCCCAGGCTGGAGTGCAGTGACATGCCCAGGCCACTGCAGCCTCCACCTGCTGGGCTCAGGTGATCCTTCCACCTCAGCCTTCCATGTAGCTGGAACCACAAGCATGTGCCACATGCCTGGCTGATTTTTTAATTTATTGTAGAGATAAGGTCTTGCCTTGGCTCTCAGGCTTGTCTCGAACCCTGAACTCAAGCAATCCTCTTGCCTCTGCCTCCTAAAGTGCTGGGATTACAGGAGTGAGCCATCGTGCCTGACCAATATTACATTTCAACGAGAGATTCTGGGGTGATAGCAATCCAGACTATATCACACGCCATCTGGTTCCCATCTCTTGACCTGCCCAGGTATTAATGTTTGCTCTTTCATTTCTAACTTGTTCTTATTTTTCATGATTTTCCTGGCTTTATGACCTATGTCCTGTGGGGTCTTGTTCCAGACCAAATGAAGAGCTATACATGTTTTATAAATCATTAAAATGATTTCAAATCATTGAAACAAGAATACCACAATTTGACTACTTGATTATATCTACTCAGGGAGAAATTTAATGTTAAAGGAGTTGTGTTAAGTAAATGTCTTTGTAACTCTAATTCCTTCATAATTTTTTTTTTCCAAAATGGCAGATGATGGAACAGATATGAATTCCAAATTATAAAAAATTAAAAATTAATTTTTAAATATTTGATTGTATTTTAAACATATTTTATGCAGATTACATAATACCTAATATTAATGATTTATACTATAAATCACTAAACATGTTTAATTTTAAAATATAAAATCATAAATCTCAAAATATGAAAGATTTGCTATTTAAACTTATCAATTATTATTTTAGGCATATTGTCCTAAGAAGGAGCAATCTAAAATATACAGCAACTGCACTTAGACTTCATGAAACTGAGATTTGATGATCATGAAATCCATATGAAGAACACTTTTAAAAAAATTTTAAAAATCAAGTCATTGACTCACCCTTTTATATAATCCCACAGTGCTTGGGCTGACTAAAAATGGAACTAACTGCAGAGTAGAAATTCCCTTAAAATGGAAAGTAATTCCTATTAATTACGAGTTGTTCCTTAGCAAATAATTTAGATCATTAGGGTTTTGATGTCAGTAAATCAACATGATAAGAATTGGAGAAGGCAACCCATAAGGCTTTGTGAATATTATTCCTGTTTTATTGAAGCTTCGATTTGTACGGGGAGAGCTGAGAGTCATACATGAAAACTTCCCATACGAATATGTTGAACTAGGCTTTATCTCTGGTTACGTCCAAGAAAACAATCATGCAAGTTTCATACAAAGCAACTGACATGCAATCAATGGAGACTAATAGTATTCAATAGGTTTTTCCATAAGTGATTCCAAGGTATTAGGCTGCATATTATCCCTGCACATTCTATAGCTCATTGTGCATCTTCCCTTCTTCCTTAAGGCTGCAAAATGGAACACTCTTGTCCAAGGATAACAACTATCTCTCTGTATAGTGAACTCTTCTTCAACGTCCCTTGGTAAAGTTTTAAAATTTTAATAATTTCTTTTGTAGTTCACTAAGTGAATGCTTCGTTATATCATGATGAGGGTGACTCATAAATGCAGTTTTTCTTAATTATATTTTTTCTTTTCTTTCTATTTATTTTTAGTTTTAGTTTTTGAGTTGGGGTACAGAGGCATGATCACAGCTCACTGCAGCCTCAACCTCCTGGGCTCAGGCGATCCTCCTACCTCAGCCTCCTGAGTAGCTGGGACTACAGGCACACACCACCATGCTCAGATAATTTTTTAAATTTTTCGTAAAAATGAGATCTCACTATGTCACCCAGGATGGGCATGAACTCCTGACCTCAAGCAATCCCCTTCCTTCAGTCTTCCAAAGTGCTGGGACTATAAGCATGAGCTACTGTGCCCAGCTTATCATATTTTCTAATTGTCTTCTGCAAATTTTTTTGGTATATTTGCGTTGTCCCTGTATATCTAGGTTTGCTTTCCCTTTATGGCTGAGTTGATATTTTTGAGAGAAGGTGGGTTTAAACTGATTTGTAAGCTTGTCGTTTAGATTTCTAGATGAATACATATATTTATCTTCATAGTTACCTCTTAGCAATGCTTCTAAGCAAAAGCCTTAAACCTCCTGGAGTGGAAGCTTGCTTCCAAGGAAAAAGACAAGTATTACTTGACTTCTGTGTTTTCCCTTCCCCCTATCACATCAGTAGCTCAATCCCTACCCATATGGGAACAAACAAATTTTTTAGTTTTTGTTCTTCCTGTCTTCAGTCACATCAGGGTATATCTTTTGGACATTCTGTTCCATGCTCACATGTCCTTACGTGTCAGTTTCCAATAACCTCCAGTTGGTCTAAATTGTTTTATATCTTTCTGATAGGTTTGTGAGTTTAAACCCTTGTTAGTTTTCTTGTGTGAACAGAGATTAATTGTGGTAGGCAGATAATGGCCATGCCCTAATCCCTGGAATGCATGTGTTACCCACTGTACATGGCGAGAGGGACTCTGCAGATGGGATTGTTTGCAGAAAGAAACACAGCTTTGCTGATACCTCGATTTTAGCCAGTGTGGCCCATGTCCAACTTCTGACCTCCAACAGTGTAATATAATTTGTGTTAAGTTCTTAAGTTTGTGCTCATTTGTTATGGCAGCAATAGAAAACTAATACACTGATATATGAGTATGCTCAGGCCGTCATAACAAAATACCACAGATTGGGTGACTTAAACAACAGAATGTATTTTCTCACAGTTCTGGAGACTGGAAGTCTAAGATCAAGGTGCCAGCATGGTTTTATATTTTAGCTATAGTCACCATGCGTCTTACATTCTTGAAAAAACACTGAGAGTGGATGTTAAGTTCTCTCACCAAAAAAATTTTTTAAAAAATTGAGATAACGAATATGGTAGTTAGCTAGATGTAACTATTCCACAATGCATACATTCTTTTGCATTTTTAACGTTTAATTTTAAAATCATTTTAACTTACAAAAAATATACACAAATTATACAACGTTTTCTATACTCCCCACCCAAATGCTTCTATATTCCTATCTTATATAACTCGGTACATGTATCAGTCGGGAAATTAACAAGGATACAATACTATTAGCTACATGACAGACCATGTTAGAATTCCCCCAGTTATTTGAGTATGTCAGTTTTCTCTTCTGGGATCCATGCTGTCATTCCGTACTGCATTTAGTTGTCCTTTCTCACCAGTTTGCTCTGAATTGTAGCCATCTCTCAGTTTTCCTATCTTTCATGACACTTTTGAGGAGCACTGGTCAGTTATTTTGCTGAATGTCTTCCATTTGGGTTTGTTGTTCCTTTCATTTTTCAGGGGGATCTCTCAGTGTTTGTTCCTTATGTATACATATTTGTCTGACTTATAGATATAAACATAGACAAAGATTGGGCTACCCACCGAAGGCCAATCTCTGCTTCATGTGGGCCTTTTGTGTCTCTGAGGAGTTCTACCCTTGGCAATATCAAGCTCTGTGGTAGGCCTCTGCATTCTACAGGAACTGTTGTCATCCACGGATCCCAATTCTTCTACTGTCCTGCAATTCTACTTTTTCCAAATGTCTCCAAGCAAATTTGAAACAGCTGGGAGTAACTGCATGCCTGAGAGTGAGAGAAATTTCTTAAGTGATTGTCCCAGTCTGGGTCTGATTAGTGGCTGGATGCCTCATGGAGGCGATGATCTGGGAGTCGGGGTGCAAGAGCATTGGCTAAAACAGCAAATATTATGTAGTAATTACCATGTACCAGAGGTTGTGCAACATGTTTGACATAAGTTATCTAATTTATTCCTCCTAACCACGCCTTGAGTAGATAGAAAATTGAAGATACGAACGGTTAAGTAATTGGCTTCTGATCATGTAGTCTGCAGAGTATTCGAGTCTGGAAGGAAGACAATTTGGTAGTTAATAAACAGGAGGAAAAACTACCATATAAGCTACCTTATCAGATACGGGTGTGATGGAAAATGGAGTCACCTGGTAATAAGTTAGCTGAGGGACTAGAAAGAAACCACTTAAAGACTCTTGGAGTTGAAAGACTCCTTATCAATTATCAGGATTAATTAAATTCTTCCCAATTGAAATATTGCTGCTCTATTTCTTCCACCAGATAAATAACCAGGCTTTTACGGATTTTATCAGACAACCTATTCTACTTTTGGGCTACTGTGACTTTTCAAGTCTTTTCCTTTCTTTTGGATTAAAAACTGATTTCTAAATTTGTCATCTGACACAAATGTCTCTTACACTTGACAACCCGTTAAGTATTGGAAGATAATTGTAATGGTCTCCTTACGTCTTTTTATTTCTATTTGCAAGTTCTTCAGTTATTCTTCAAACAGAGCCATTAAAAGTTCTCTTACCATACAGGTTCTCTATTATTTGGGTAAAGGTGGGAAGATACTAGAAAATAATTAAAATTTAAATTTGCTTCGAAAAGCAAATGAAGGCCACTTTACAATTAAGGCACCGTAGATACCAGGAAAGAAAACCGTAGGACCAGCCTTAAGGGGCCGTTGAGCGTGGGAACAGGACGCACGGGAGAATCTTGTGTGTATAATAAAAGTCTGGAAAAACTCAGGATAATATCATTTCAATAATTGTTCCTTTTAAGATTTCCCTTAGAAGAACACATAACTTAGATGTCCTGGGGATATAATCTGGAGCACATCTGAACGTTTATAAACTGAATTCTGCCTGGCACTTAAAATGTTTTCCTATTTAGGAGACTTGATTGTCAAATGAGACTTTTATCCTTTGATCCCATCAACTGATATCCTGCAGAAAAAGTGGGATGATGGATTTCTTTGGAACACATGATCATTCTGTAATTTTACCTTTCTTTCCTTCTCTTCTCTTTCTTTTCTTGTAACTGAACCCTGAAATAGAACTCAGTATGTCAGCTGTACTCTTCATTTGTTCTTTTTGTACAGAAAACACTATTATTGCAGATGTTCAAACTCTAAAATCTTCTTGTAATTCAAAATAGTTTTAAAAAAGGAAAATAGCTTCTGCAAATATGTTTAAAACTCTTCAGTGTTTACGACGCTGCTTTTAAATAGTGTCTCATAGTAGGAAAAACAAAGACACGACAACGTAATGTCTTTTTTTACCAAATGTTAATTAAATAATTTTTAGACTGAAATGCTAAACACAATTGAGATTTTGAGTCAGGTGGAAATCAAACTAAGTCATTCATAATTTTTTCAACCTTTTTTTGGTCAACTTCTGCAGAGTGTCTTAATGATAGCAGTTGTCATAATTTGTGGCTATTCTATTTTTTAAGGACATTACATAGAAGTTCAAAAATTACTACTGTTCATAAGAAAAGGAGCTATGTCCATGTTTAGAGAGGTGAAGAAGCTGATTTGAAATGTTTTTGAGATTTCAAGAGTCACTGTAAAAAGAATCAAAGCCATTAGATTCTCAAGTCTCTTTACAATTTGTTTTATTCAACAAAAATGGGGATTGACTGAATAACTTTAAGTCTAATTATCAACAGTTTACTCTCCATTTGTGTCAGAAAATGAGAAATGTATCTCTATTCATTAATGGGTCTCTCTTTACTTACCTGTAGAAATTCTTCATTTTGTCCCCCATGAAACATGGAGATGTCAACATTTTACCAGAATACAGTTGGAATGAAGAGTTCATCTTAGTTAAAAAAAAAAAAAAAAAATGATGTGGAAAGAATATGCATTGTAAATTACATTAATCCTTTGAAATTTTTTGAGAAAACCAAAACAAGATAAGTCCAGGATCTTTTGTTGTTATTGTTGTTTTCCCCTGGTGGTGTATTTTTAGCAAGAGCAGGTATCATAGCATTTAAAGATAGAATTTTGCTCTATTAACCAGTCATCGATCAACAAAGAGACTTAAGTTCTAGGGTGAGATAGCAAACTCAGAATATTCTGCAAAAGTTCTTCTTCCTCCTCCTCCTCCTCCTCTTCTTCTTCTCCTCTTCCTCCTTCTTCTTTTTCTTTTTTTTTTTTTTTTTTTGGAGTTGAAGTCTCACTCTGTCGCCCAGGCTGGAGGGCAGTGGCACACTCATGTCCACTGCAGCCTTGACCTGCTAGGCTCAGGCAATCCTTCTGCCTCAGTCTTCCAAGTAGATGGAACTACAGACATGTGTCACTATGCCCGGCTAATTTTTCCTGATTTATTGTAGAGATGAGGACTTGTCAAGTTGCCCAGGCTGGTCTCGAACCCATGGGCTCGGGAAATCCTTCCTCCTCAGCCTCCCCAAGTGCTGGGATTATAAGCGTGAGCTACCACGCCTGTCTTTCTTCTTTCTTCAACAGGTCTCACTCTGTTGCCCAGGCTGGAGTGCAGTGGCACCATCATGGCTCACCACAGCCTCCACCTCCTAGGCTCAGGTGATCCTTCTGCCACAGTCTCCTGAATAGCTGGGACCACAGGCATGTGCCACCACACCCAGCTAATTTTTTGTTATTGTCTTTGTGAGATAAGGTCTTGCTATGTCCCTCAGACTGGTCTCGACTTCTGGGCTCAGGCAATTTTCCCACCTCAACCTCCCAAAATGCCTAGATTATAGGCAGGCACTATTGCACCTGGCCGAAAACTATTTCTAGAATTACTTTTTAAAAGATAGCTATTAGGGCATAAGACTGCAATTCTTGAATACTCTGATTTCTTGGTGTGTCCTCTGAGTACATAATTCCGTTTGAAAAATAAATCTTCAAGTATTACAATTTTCTCCCTTTCTACTGTGTTGCCATTTTGCTGTTTTATTTTTATATTTACATGTGAATGTATGTATGTATGTATGTGTGAATGTATTTTTTGAGTTGGAGTCTCCCTCTCTTGCCCAGGTTGGAGTACAGTGGCTCACGGCCACCCCAGTGTCGACCTGCTGGGCTCCGGAGATCCTTCCGCCTCAGTCTTCCAAGTAGCCAAAACTACAGGTGCATGCTACCACACCTGGCTAGTTTTTGATTTGTTGTAGAGATGTGGTCTCACTAAGTTGCCAGGGCTGGTCTCAAACCCGTGAGTTCAGGCAATCCACTAGCCTCGGCCTCCCAAAGTGCTGGGATGACAGGCTGAGCCACAGAGCCCCGCCTACTGTTTTAAATAGTAAGTGCATCATTGTCTTCTACAAAAACCATGGAGTTTTGGGCCAGGTCTGTCCCTATGTTCTGTATCCATGTTTGTGAACTGCAGTGTCATGTATATGCTTGAAGTGATACCCCCAGTGGTTTATCTGGGTGCAGGAAGAAAGTACCAGACCATTGAATTTTTTCACTGAAAAATGAGAGAAATTGAGGACCAGGCAACTCTGTTCGTCTGCAGAAGTTTGAGATTTTTTACAGCTCATCCGTGTCTGGCTAAACAGATATTATTTTATTTTAAATTACCCCTCTCACAAACAAATTTAAATTTTTCTGGAGATAAAAGGTTGAGTTTAATACTAATCATGCAAACACAAGCAAACATCAAGATTGTTGTAAAGTAAACCATTTTCCTATTACTGAGCTATTTGTCAGTTACATTATAAGGGAAGAAAATCAATCACGATAGTAGTAGTGATCGTGTATTCAAGATCAAGTTGACCCTACAAAACTCAAGCTAGGAAAAATCTCTCTCAATTTCTCCCTTGCTCTTTCTTCACCCAGTTGCATATCGTGCCTTAAGATATGTTAGCTGTGACTGGGCTCAGTGGCTCAGCCTGTAATCCCAGCACTTTGGGAGGCCGTGGCGAGTGGATTGTCTGAGCCCACAGGTTCGAGGCCCACCTGGGCAACTTGGTGAGACCTAGTCTCTACAATAAATAAAAAATTAGCTGGGTGTGGTAGCCCATGCCTATAGTTCAGGTTACTTGGAAGGCTGAGGCAGAAGTATCACTGGGGTCCAGCCAGTCAACGCTGGGGTGGCCGTGAGTGTGCCACTGCACTCCAGCCTGGGTTATAGAGTGAGGCTCCAACCAAAAAAGAACAGCAACAACAAAAACAAAAACAACGATATATTAGCTACAATGTGCATTTAGAGGATTTATTTTAAAAATCATTTATTGGGGTAAAGGGTCAACCCTTTATTGACATGACCTATTTTTGCTCTGCAAGTCTAAATAGAAACTCTGGTTTGTAATAGATTTCACATGGTTGCCAATAGCACTTTGTAAAACTTCAACCCTCTGCTTACTAAACTCTTATTAAAGTCATCTTACAGATGGTCACAATAAGTCTCTTCTTATTTATTTTTTGCCAATATAATTTGTAGGGTAGCTGTGCGTAGTTGGCTTGATTCTGACCTTAATTCATTCTGTTTCCTGCTTGACCAAAATTTTGGACAATGGAAGTAGCCAGAAATCTGCAAGTCTCAATCTAAGTAACATGATGGGCTTTGGTCCAGTAGATGGATATTACTTAATTTTCTAATGTCATTATAAGAAATTGAGAGCTGAAATAGTAAGTATTTGGCATGAAAAGCTGACTTTTGATATTTATAAATCCTCTAAAAAATGTGAACATTAAAAAAATTCTATAGAAAATGTTATTAATCTTAAGGGAATACATCTCTTAAACTCGAGAAGTGAATTTATTCTAATGTGTAGTTAATCAGATTGTTCATTGTTGATTTTGTTTTTAACCTTGTCTTTGACTAGATATTAGCAGAGAGATATTAATATCATTAATATCATTCTTCTCTTATTTTCTCTTGGATCAAGTTTAACTGTAGTATTGAGAATCCTTTTAGACTCCTTGTAGATGTGTGTATTTTACATGCAATGGACATGTTATGTTTGCCCAAGCAGTTCTTTTTCATCTTTATTCTGGGAGCATAACTTCCTACCCCCTCTTTTTTTTTTTTTGGTCAGAATGTCACTCTGTCATCCAGGTTGGAGTGCAGTGGCATGGTTATGACTCACCTCTACTTCCTGGGCCCAGACAATTTCCCCACGTCAGCCTCCCAAGTAGCTGGGACTACAGGCATGCGCCACTATTCCTGGCTAGTTTTTTTTTTCACTTTTTATGTAGAGATGAGGTCTATACTATGTTGCCTAGGCTGGTCTTGAACTCCTGGTCTCAAGCAATCCTCCTGCCTAGGCCTCCTAAAGTGATAAGATTACAGGGGTGAGCACCGTGCCCAACCTAGAACTCCTCTTTAATTTTGGGAACTTGCCATCTTACTATTGATAGTGCTGTCAATCACATGACCCCAAACCTTAACTAACATCCTGACCATGGACTTGAGCTGGGCCACAGACTCAAACCAGAACTTCTGCTGAAGATATCAAGAAAGAAGTCTCTGACTTTAACAGCCAAGTACACTTGCCACAAAAGAAAGACTTGCTCAGGAATGAAATCAACACAAGGAAAGCCCCGGTGAGGTGAGGGAAAGGCTTCTGATGGTTAGGATTATGCCTCTAATCCATTTATTCTTCCTGCAGCCACACTGCAGGATTCTATTGTTCCAGAAATTAAATTTCCCTTTTTAGTCAGGTGCAGAGCCTCACTCCTTTAATCCCAGTACTTTGGGAGGCTGAGGCAGGAGGATTGCTTGAACCTAGGGGTTCAAGAACAGCCTGGGCAACATATTGAGACCTCATCTCAAAGAACAAATAAAAAATGTAACCAGGCATGATGGCACATGTGTTTGTAGTCCCAGCTACTTGGTAGGCTGAGGTGGAAAGATCACTTGAGCCCAGGAGGTTGAGGCTGAGGTGAGCCATGATTGTGTCTTGGCGTTCCAGACTGTGAGACAGAGGGAGACTCTGACTCAAAAAAATATTTAAAAATTTCTTCTTTTTGTTAGGCTTATTTTTGTCAGTGTGTGTCACTTGCTACTGAAATATTTCTGAATAAGACACTTTGTATAGAGAAAATCACAGACACTCGATGATTTGACTTACAAAAGTGGCAATTTCTTTTTTTTTGAATTGGAGTCTCACTCCATCGCCCAGGCTGGAGTCCAGTGGCACGCTTACAGTCACCCCAGCATCAATCTGCTGGGCTCAGGCAAGCCTTCCGCCTCAGACTTCCAAGTAGCCAGAATTACAGGCCCACGCTGCCACACCTGGCTAATTTTTTGAGAGTAGAGGCAAGGTTACCAAGTTGCCCGGGCTGATCTCGAACCCCTGGGCTCAGGCAATCCTCTCACCTTGGCCTCCCAAAGTAAAAGGGATTACAGTCCTGAGCCACCATGCCTGGCCTGAGTGGCAGTTTCTTATGACTCAACTCAATATAATAGAAATTAAGTGGTCAGAAGACTCTGGAGTCTTCTCCACCCATTACTTTGTGTCCTTGTCTCTCTGAGTTTCAGTTTCTTCATGTTCAAGGAGAGGGACAGCTATCTGCCTAACCCTAGTGATTCACACAGAGAGATTATGAATGTTGAACAAGACAAAGCACAGGGGGAGCTTTGTGAACTGACTGGCTCGATAAGATGTCACTCATTCCCTACTGATGGGAAGATCTGGTTCTCTGACGTGTATTACCATGTACAGGGTGATCTCACCTGTGGTGTTCAGGCAAAATTCTGAAATTGGAGGCACATGTGAGGCTGTGGAGATGTCAGCGTTCTCCTGAGGAGTTTATAGAGCCCTGTTTTATTTTTATTTTTGAGTTGAGGTCTCACTTTGTCACTTGGGCTGGACTTCAGGGTCATGATCATGGCTACCACAGGCAGCCTCAACCTCCTGGGCTCATATGATCTTCCTGACTCAGCCTCCCAATGGGACTACAGGCCCATACCACCATGCCTGGTGAGTTTTTATTTTTTTTTATTTTTTTGTAGAGATGAAGTTTTGCTATGTTGCCTAGGCTGGTCTTAAACTCATAGGCTCAAGCAATCCTTCTGCCTCAGCCTCCCAAATTGCTGGGATTACAGAGGTGAGCCACCCAGTCCAGCAAAGTCTATTTTTGTTTTGACATATCATTGTCCTGTCATCTGACTGGAATTCAGAGGACTCATGTGGTTTCAGGTAGAGGTGGTAAGAACTGATCAGCACCTGGCTTCCAGTGGAGGTGATAAGAACTGGTCAATATAAGGTTTTCTTACTTTGGGATGGTGTCCAGATTGTGAGAAACTGAAGGAGAATTCTGTGAATGAGGGTAAACTTAGCAGTCAGGAAGACTCCATTGGAGGTTTAAAAAAAAAAGACTCTCACCCAGTACACAGTCTATATTACTTTTAGCCAGCATGGTTAATCTCATGGTTAATCTCATAAATAGGTACTCTAACTTTAGCAGATGCATGAACAGTTACTAAGTGGCTCTGTCAATATCCCAGCCAAGTTGCAGAGGCAAGATCCCAACCCAAGATCATACAAGTCTAAAACTGAGGCTCAGCTCCCCATTTTGCTATTGTTACTTTGGAAAGTAAAGACCACAGCTTTCTGCTGCTGCTAATTAGATGAGATTGGGCACGTTCAGGGTGGCAGGGCTTCAGATTGCTGCTGCAAATTAACTCAGAGACAAGGTAGGTCACTTAGTGACCTGTGACTGATTGTAGTGTTTCCAGTCAAATGGGGAAATCCAATCTCATGTTGGAAGTCTCCATAAATCTATAGAAAAGTTTAAAGAGGCGCAATGTTTCAAAAAATGCAACCACTATCCTTCAAAAACGCCATTTAGATATGATGTATATGTGTACGTGGGTGCAAACTGGCTCACTAAAGTGGACATACAGTAAACCTGGGTTTCATAGTTAGGGCTACATGATACATAACTCAATAATTAGTATATAAAGTACTCTGAAAAACAAAAATGGGGAAATGCATGGAAAGCACTGCTTTAAAGAGACATAATGGGTCCCATTTGGAAGAATGAAAAACAGACAATACATCAGTTGAATAAATACAGGCTAAAATCTGGATAAAATTATCTCAAATGAGTTAATAGGTTAATTCAAAATGATATTTTAGGCTTCCAGCCACAGGCTCACAGATTCACTGAGTCTGTCCTCAGCATCAGTTTTCTGAATCTGTCATGTATTTATTTTACTGAAAATGAGTGAAGAATTGATATAACTAAATTACTTTTCCATGATGCATGTGTTGCACTGGTTTTATAAAAGCAGTTTCCTCAAAGTTTAATTTATCAATTGGAGTGTAAGATAAAAATAAAGATACTCCCCGGACATATACAAATATACACATATGTACACAGATATATATTTATCTCTCATAAAGCTCTCCATGGCACTGTGGGTATAGAACAAATTATGTCACCAAGTACAGGATTTATTTTATGAAATTATTTATAAGATAAGTAGTTGCTGGAGAATATTCCACCAGCATTCCATGATATTCTGAATTTAGACTTGGCAGGCCTGGAATCTGCTTTTTATTGTATAAATCAATTTTAGCAGTATTTGTAAACAGTAATAGGATGCCAAGACATGAACATTAAAGACGGTTACATCTTTTGAAAATATTCAGAAATATACACAATATAATGTTTCAGATAAACATAAGTAGCCTTATACTCAGCGCCGAAAAGAAGCAAATTCTTTACTCAAAGAAGAAATATTTTCAGATGTTTTTATAAGTTATCTGATATAGATATTGCAAGTCTATTCTAAGCATTGACTTTTCTTAATATTAATTGGATAACCAGAGTGGGAAAAAATATTTGCAACCTATACAGCAAAAATTCATATCCAGACTATATAAATAACTCTTACAAGTCAATAAGGAAAGATTTAAATACCTACATTAAAAAAAGGCAAACAGCATGAGAGAAGAACTAATAAACCAAGGATTATTCAACCACATTTGCAAAATAAAACAATTTCACATTTATTCTATTGGTGGATGAGGAGGTGGAAAACAAGAATGCATATACATCCCTGGTGAAACTGCAAAGTAGCATCATCTCTTTAAAGACAAACTAAACATTACTGAATAAAGTTGGAAGAACCTAGACCTTTGATTAGTAGCTCCATTTCTAGGTATCTGTTCTAGAGAAAGTTTTACACAAATGCTCAAGAAGATGCATTGCAACATTGTATATAGTGAAAATTAGAAATCACTTAAACATAATCTTTTAGTATAATGGACAAAGAAATTGATTTTATCTTATAATAGGATAGTATGTAGCAAATGTAAACTAAACCTACATAGAACAGTGTGGCTCACAATAAAACATGTAATTGAGTGGAAAAAGCAAGCTACAAAAGAACGAAACAGCAGGGTAGAGTGGTTCACGCCTGTAATCCCAGCACTTTGGGAGGTGAAAGTAAGAGGATTGCCTGAGCCCAGGGGTTTGAGATCAGCCTGGACAACTTGGCGAGATCTTGTCTCTACAATACATCAAAATATTAACTGGGCATGGTGGAGCATGCCTGTAGTTCCAGCTACTTGGAAGGCTGAGGTGGAAGGATCATCTGAGCCTAGCCATGGTGGCTGTGAGCGTGCCTCTGCACTCCAGGTTGGGCTTCAGAGACTTGACTCAAAAAGAAAGAAAGAAAGAGAGAGAGAGAGAGAGAGAGAGAGAGAGAGAGAAAGAAAGAGAGAGAAAGAAAGAACTAAACAGCATGAAAACACTTATGTAAATTTTATAACACAGGAGGAATGGTACATGTATTTCATTTTTGCATTCTTATGCAGATAAATTACAAGAACAAGTGTGGGAATGATATACAACACTTTCAGATGAAAAGATACCTCTGGGAAGAGAGAGATGAGGAATGGAGAGGAAAAAGGTCACTGCTTTAATTTATCCCATTTAATTTAATCTCTTAAAAATAAGAGATCTGAGCCGGGCTCGGTGGCTCAGCCTGTAATCCCGCGCCTTTGGGAGGCTGAGGTGAGTGGATTGCCGGAGCCGGCGGGTTTGAGACCCGCCTGGGCAGCGAGACCTCATCTCTACAATAAATCAAAAAAATCAGCTGGGCGTGGTGGCGCATGCCTGTAATTCTGGCTACTCGGAAGGCTGAGGTGGAAGGATCGCCGGAGCCCAGCAGGTCGAGGCTGCGGTGGCCAGGAGCGGCCACTGCACTCCAGTCTGGGCGACAGAGTGAAACTCCAACTCAAAAAAAAAAAAAAAAGAGATCTGAAGCGAAGTTCCCAACATGATAATATTTGTTTACCGTCTATGGTAGGTCTATAGTTGTGCTTTACTTTGGGGGTACTTTTTTATAGGTTTGAAATATTTTATAATAATACAATTCAAAATGTGACTCATTGGACATGACTTCAAGTTGAACGTTAAAAACTATACGTGGAGCCGTGCTTGGTGGCTCAGCCTGTAATCCCATGCCTTTGGGAGACTGAGGTGAGTGGATTGCCTGAGTCCGTGAGTTCGAGACCCACCTGGGCAACTTGGCGAGACCTCATCTCCACAATAAATCAAAAAATTAGCCGGGTGTGGTAGTGCGCGCCTGTAGTTCCAGCTACTTGGAAGGCTGAGGCAGAAGGATCGCCGGAGCCCAGCAGGTCAAGGCTGCAGTGGCTGGGAGCGGCCACTGCACTCCAGTCTGGGTGACAAAGTGAGATTCCAACTCAAACAAACAAACAAACAAACAAAAAAAAAAACTACACGTATTGTTTGGTTTCTTTTCTTTAACCTAGCCTATTATTAAATAAGCCAGTCTATATATCCTTCCAAAGTAAAGCCTGAGCAAATCTAGTTTCGATATGATTCTGTAGGTCAAGGCTTCATTGCAATTAGTCACTATATCATGGGGAGTTCCAGGCATGGGGACTCACTTAGGCAGCCTCTGATCTGTCCCTCCAAGCCAAATGCAATAAGAGTCCTAAAGAGAGATACCCAGTGACATGTCTACAGATCATGGGAGGAAAACATGTGTCTGAGGAAGCGGCAGAGAGGGCAAAGTGTGAGGACAGGGATGGGGAGGTGCTCGACCTCGTCATTCTGTCCCTTGGATGGAGCCTGGGAGGCTGATGCTGGCACAACCCACTATAGCCCAGGTTGGAGGGGCAAAGAAGCCTCTTTGTCTGTGAGGTCTGGTACCTGGACCCACAGACGGCAGTTTTCTGGCATCAAGTCCAGGGAAGGCAAAGGCAGATGGGCAGGAAAGATTGCTTAATGGCCAGAAACTCAAGCATAACTCCTCATGGATCTGGGAGAACTATTTCCTAAGCATGGGAGATGAGAGGTATGCACGGCAGGTTACAGAGCTACTATTGGTGCGAGGTGTCGTTTGAGGAAACTCTGCCCGCTGTACCCATTCCCACCTCCACCTCTACCCTTTTGCCTCACCTTTGCCTCTTCATTTGGCAGGAAGCACAGGATTGGGCTGGGGTATTGTGATGCTACCATTTCTACAGATAGAGGCTCTCAGAGGAACCAATTTGGTTCTGATGAGGATGAGGTGTGATGGATGGCATTTCTTGGGCTGACAGCCCAAGGCAATGCCAGTTCTCTCTAAACAGAGGAAACCCCTCTAAACTGGTGTGTGTGATTGCATACCTGTATGGGATTTTTAGAAATACCAACTCCCTCTTCATTCTAATTTCATAAGGCCAGAGTTGATACACCTCATGACAAAAAGGGAGATAGAAACAAATATAGTAATAATTAGATTATGCTCACAAATTATGTTTGACTTATGGAAAAAAAAATCCCCGAATTTTACTGTCTCGTGTGTTTATGAACCAATGAAGGGAACTAAATTTGGCAAATTATTACCCCTCCCCCAAATCTCGTATTATCTTCTTTCCAGCTTTTTGACGACAAAGCCTTTCATTGGTTGTATGTCCAGTCATATATTAAGTTCTTTGAGGAACTGAGTAAACTTCATGATATCACTTCTTGTAAAACTGAAGCACAGTATTCTTTTTAAGCTGCATATCAAAAGGTAAACACGTGTAGAAACTGCCCCTTTGAAGATTCTGCACGAGTCTGTTGCTGGTTAAATTTTCCTTGCAGGAATCACACAGGTTTCCTGTTGCATGTTTACGGAGCCCTTTTTCTCCAGAAAATACGAAATGGAGGGCTGCAATTTTTTCATTTGCTAATTTTTCCCATGGAGTCCATTCCTCCCTTTTAAATATCTTCTTTCTTCTAGTCTATCTCGTTTAGCAGTAAATAAGGAGGATTACAAACACTCTTGTTAGATATAAAACATTCCAGGAAATTTAATTTCTTTAGTCATGGATTTCAGCTGTAATGATCCTGTGTTTTTGAATAGCATCTCTGCTATGAGAAATATGAACCACTTATTCATTATCTGGAGACAACCATTATTATCATAATTTTGCATCCTGCGTAACTGAGTCACAGGAAATGAACCAGAAATAAATCATACCTGGAGTGTAACTTGCAGAAGAATGTTTTTAAAAAAAATGGGGGGGGGGAGGATTTAATCATGCTTGGAAGCTTTCACCCTGGAGGACCATGCAGCTGGTTTATCATTTAGAGAGGAAAGGGTCTTGGCTGTTTGGATTTGGAGTGGGAGAAGATGGCAGAGGAGTGGTGAAGGAAGGCATCTCTGGGGCTTTTCCTGGTGCCAGACACCACTATAAGTCCTTTTCTGATTCTCCTATGATTCATTCAACCTAGCCTGTCCAGGCAGTCCTGGTTCACATTTCTCTAAGGCTGGAGCCTTGCTGTATGCTGAACACAGACACGGCCTCTTCTCTGGGGTCAAGACCATTGTGGTCTTGAACCTGGGCCAAACTGTGTATAGCTCTCTGGATGTGACAAGTCTCTGTTTCCATCAACATGCCCAGAATCCATAGTGGTCTAAACCTTCACCTTCTGGAATTTTCTCTTATAAGACCAGCTTCCAAAAACAGAGCTGATGCTTTTGAGAAAAGAAAAGAAAGAAACTAAAAAGGGACCATGATGTGAAGGACCCTCCTGTGTGTCTTTTGTGAGGTTTAAGTCAGTCCCTCTAAAGATTCTTCTCTCATTGAGAGTTTAGAGCAGGATTCCCTGTCATGGGTTATTCTACCTAGTGGGTCTAGGAATACCTGTGTCCACCAGGAAAGTATCAGAATTGATAGAATAAAAGTGGCAAAACAGAGAGACTCCCGATCCTCTGGGCTTGTATGGGCCGCCTTTATACCCACTGTAGATGGGACTTTGTATTCTGGAAGTTTGCTGTTACCCCATTTGAATTTATGTTTTATTTCGCTGTAGAAATCAATGAATGAATTCCGTTCTAGTAACAAATGCATGCTAACTGAAATAATTAATCATCGGGCATAGAGAAAATGCTATGTGACTAGTAAATCACATAATTGAGGACTTGCATAAGAAAAATGAGGGTTATCCAGAACACTTAAAAGCTAGATATTCAAGGAAGTCCCCGTAGCTTCGTTGATATTTATCAAGAAGCAGGATGTTACCTCCTTGGCTTATCCTCAGAGGGATTCTGCGGCTGTTCAGGAGTAGATTAGTGTCCCATGAATTTACAGAGAGTTGTTGGAGTCGTGAGTGGCTGCCTCATTTGGCATTTATTTATACAACTGGCCATGACTTTGGCTGAGGCGGCTTCTACAAAAAACTCAGACAGGAAAAAAACAGAAAAAGGAGAGTCTGCAAATGCGTCGCCTTTTTTGGTGTGCATGGAACGTCGTACAAGAAACTCTCATGAGAACTTCAAGAAAGGAAATATACCATGTCTGTCACTAACAGGGGGGAAAAATGTCATTGGGCTAGTGAGCATTGAGCAGAACAATAAGCGCTTCCTGGTGCCAAGAGTCAGAACAAATGTGTGAAAGGCGATGAAGGGACATTACCATACTGAGCCTTTCACAGGAAAATGCTAAATAAACGGAGGGATTCATGTCAATATTTGGATAAGGAAACATGTCTCCGTCTGATTCTAAGGCACTCTGAAAAAAAAATTCTTGAGAAACTTTGTACAGTATTCACAATAACAACAACAATTATTCACTTGGACTTGGGTTGGCCATTCTCATGGTAATGCAGTGTATTTCAATGGTGATCTCCTAGGGTGAGCCATCTTCAGGCTCTGGTCAGAGGGAGGTGTGGCCACTGGTCCCCACATGGTGGCCACTGGGTGCCTCTGTGCACCTCAGCTGTGAGGCTCTCAGGTCCTCAATGGACAGGCAGGACACACTAAATTAGGACAGATTGCTACTTCATTTATCCACGACACGATTTCTGAACAGAGAGTAGGTTTCTTGTTTCACGTTTTATTTGTCAGGGTCATTTCTGGCAAAAGCAGAGCACATGGTCCCAGATCTAGGACAACCATGCCCCCAGCCAGCCCAGGAGGAAGAAAATTGGAAACGTTATTGAAATGAAATTGAACGGATGGTTGCTTTCAAGGATCGCAGCCTCCCACCTGCTCACTCTGACCCACCCATCTGCAGATGTGGGGTGCACTCTTAGCAGTTTTTTGGGTGCTTTCTGTTTCTCCACTACGACCATCCTTTAAAAATCAGGTTTTTGAGTCTGGAAGGAAAAATGCACTAATCCAAGTCGATGGTCTCAGGTTTCAAGAGGTGTCTGTTAGATTAGGAATCCGAAAAGGAAAGCAGAGAAATTCAATGGAAAGAAAAAAAAAAAAAAACCAGCTCTCTCCCTCTCTCTTTAGCAATAACAAAGAGCAAGAAAGAGAAAGAAATAATCCTCTTCTATTTTAACACTTTAGTGTATAATGGCATATGAATAATATCATCATTTTTCTGCCATTTATTCAGATGTGAAGGAACTCAGTGAATAATAATAGCTGCTGTCAAAGGTATTTATATTTAAAAGGTCTTTATGTAAAAAAAAAAAATTGTCAGAACTGATTTTTCTCTGAGAGGATTCCTCCATCTCCTAGCAACCAATATGGCTATCTTTTGGAATAGGCACTGCATTTACAGAGGGTGCGTAACCTTTATGTGGAAGCATTTGCAAATTTAGCAGTCAGGACTCATATGAATTCAAAGCAAGTTGTGAAACTGATCCCAGAGCCAGGCTCATGATAGAAGTCTCAGGGGGTCTCTTTTCTTGGCAAAACTGAACACATGTGATGTGCACGATTCCCCTTCCTGTGTTGCCTGAGCCTTGAATGTTCTGCAAATGAAAAATGGCCCCTTAAGTAACCTGTTCACAGAACTTTCATCTATTTAAAAAGAAGAAAAACAAGCTAACCCGAGGAAAGACAAAGATTTTGCTTTGCAAGTGATTATCCTAATGGAAAGATGATATCTCAAGAAAGAAAATAGCTAAAAGGAATTTATGTTTTATTTTGTAGAGTCAGAGTTTCTCTCTCTGTTGTCCAGGATGGAGTGCAGTGGTGTGATCACAGCTCACTGCAGCCTCAAAGTTCTGAGCTCAAGGATGGAGTGCAGTGGTGTGATCACAGCTCACTGCAGCCTCAAAGTTCTGACCTCAGCCTCCCAAGTAGCTGAGACTATAGGCACACGCCACCACACCTGGCTAATTTTCACTTTCATTTTTGTAGAGATGGAGGTCTTGTTGTGTTGTCCAGGCTGGTGTTGAACTCCTGGTTTCAAGCAGTCCTCCCAGCTCAGCCATCCAAAGTGTTGGGATTACAGGTGTGAGTCACTGTGCCTGGCTCTAAAAACAATTTTTAAAAAGAATAATGGAAACATTTGGAATTCAATCTCTTCTTTTGCTACTGGATTTTGATTATTTGTAATATATTAATGTCACTTTAATTCTTTTTGAATCTTACAGTAAAGACTTTCTGCATATTCTAGAAACATTGGCTAAGACTCCTAATCTCTCTCTGAGATAAATATTATAATAACAAGATTATAAATGAATCATTGGAAGCCCGCAATGCATAGAATAAGAAGAGAGGCAGACGGGAGCAGAAATGACTTCTTTCAATTTCTGGTTCTATAAGGTTGTGTTTATCGGTAGAATGGATATTATTAAAATAATAATAATTGAAAAATCTCAAGTGGGCATGAACCCTAATAGAATGAGAATATGGTCTCAAAAGAAGAATTTTAAATAATTTAGAAGTCTTTAAGAATGAGCTCTCTGGAACCAAAGCTCTGTCTGGGAAGAACTCACAGCACCAGAAAGAAAGCACAGAAGTCTCCATGGTTCATTAGCACCACAGAAGGTGGGGTTTCCTGATACAATGCACTGTTCTCTTTTGTCCCACCAGAGTCTCACAAAACTGACTTTGGGCACAGAGGTGAGATAGGCACGATTTGTTGTCAAATCGTCCTCTTCCCTACCTGTCCCCGCTTCTTTTTTTTTTTTTTTTTTTTTGAGTTGGAGTCTCACTCTCTCGCCCAGGTTGGAGTACAGTGGCAAAGTCATGGCTCACCGCAGCCTCCACCTTCTGGTCTCAACTGGTCCTTCTAGTTCAGCCTCTGGAGTAGCTGGAACTACAGGCACATGCCACCACACCCAGCTATTTTTTTCTTTTTCTTTTTTTAATTTTTTAGAGATGAGTCTAGATATGCTGCCCAGGCTTGTTTCAAATTGCTGGGCTCAAGCAGACCTCCCACCTCGGCCTCCCAAAGTGCTAGAATTACAGGCTTGAACTACCACGCCTGACTCTTTTTCCCCTTTGTATTCACTCTTTCTTTTCTGTCTTTTCAGATTTTTACCTTTCTTTACCACTCAGAGAGCCAGATAGGATACTGCTTATTGATGGCATCATTTTGCTTTTGTTTTAATCCACTCACCTTCCATGTAACTATGCATTTCAACTCTCTTTCTTTGTTCCTCCCAAATCCTGTTCCCTCTCTTAAAATTTTTTCAGGAGTCTGTAATAATAGTCCCCAAAGTTTCTGAAGTACTTTACAGCCTCAAAGGGGCTTTCTCATTGATCTTCACAAGAACTTGTATAGGTATGTGGCATTTTTTTAAGGACACCACCATTTTTACACTTAAAGAAACTGAACTTTGGAGAGACTACCTGACTTGCACGAGTTCATAAAACTAATAACAGTTGGTGCTAGAGTTCAAGGGCAGGTCAACTTTGTAGAAATCATTTGCTTTTGCCCTTAGATCACAATACTTCTCAGAAAGCAGTTGGAAAGGTACTTCAGAAGGCAAACATTAGGTGACAGATGGCACTAGGTATATAGTAAGACTGGATCTGAAGTGAACCCTGACTTAGTCCTTGGAGGGTCATCAGGAAGATCAAGCATCTTCCTGCTGATGCCACTTATCTAGGGAAGCTGGACTCCAAGCCCTGAGTGCGCCTTGGGATGGAGGAGCCCTATTCTTTCATCCCAGGCTTCTTGTGGGTCCTGGTGCTGGTCTTGCGATTGATGAGGCCTCTATCCTAGGCCAGGGGAACCAGAGCTATTTGCAGGCTTAGAAACGCAGAATCTCAGACCTCACCACAGATGGGCTGAGTCAGAATCTCTGGGGATGAGGCCAGGGCTGTTTTAGCAGGCCTTTCGGGTGATTCTTAGACACTCTACAGTTTGAGAGCCACTGCTCCATGATACGTCTGATTAATGGGATCCTTCATTCTCAAAGTCCAAGATCGTCGCCTTACTTAGACTCTCCTTCTTCCTGTTTCAAGACACCTAGGTCTGGATGTAACTTCTTTTCTAGAAAAATTCAATTCCTTATTAGTACTTGAAATTGATTATCTCCTCTTAACTGGCCTTCTAAAAGTCATTGATTTTAGACCTGTAATCTTTTATCTTTAATTCGAAATTTCTATGTGTTGAAAAATAACAAGTTCCTAGGTTTCTGATAAATATTTTTACCTTGACAAAAGGGGTGTTGAGAGAGAAGAATGTTTCTGAGAAAAGGAGATTAGACCTGCTTAAGAAAAAGTAGAAAGGAAAATGTTTTGAAATGTATGTTAGACATTGATATTGATTTGTTCTGAAAGTCTCTGCAGTTCTTATACAGGACACCAAAAGATGACTTATATGAAGTGGTTATGACCACAAAGCTGGCTGTGGTTGCCTTCCTATAAGTACTGACAGCGGATCAATTCAGTGAAAAATCTAGTTAATTCAGAGAGAAAAGTCTGACTGGTAATTTGAGGTTGTTAGGTCAACCTGCCCACCTGACACTGCATGAGACGTTCCCTCTTAGTGAACTAGTTTGCTATTCTAGAGAAGATTTGAAAATTATGTCATCGTCAATTATTCACAACTATAGCATGGAAAAGGTGGACTTGCCATTTATTAGCCAAACTATGTGCTTTTAAAAAGACAGTAGTCATTTCAATTTTTAGAAGACATTATATTTTATTCTTTCGAACCTTTATTGTATCCTAAACACACATGTACATACACAGATTTGGGTAAACTGCCTTTTTAAGCAAATGTGTCGTAAAGCTTTGTTTCAGACTCTAGAGGAAAAAAAAGACATTGTTCGTGATGTTTTTCCTCCTGCTTGAAAGCTTTTCTCTATACATTTGCACAGGGTGAAACCAGATGGGAGACTTGAACTCCAGTGAGCAGCTTCACAAAGTCTGTCCATTGTGCTCAGCAAAGTCTTCTAGAAGAAGGGGTCGCTCCAGACAAGTTTCCCGATTCTGTCCAGAAACCCTCAACTCAGACTATACGAAGTGGGCTGAGGGGCAATTTGAATACCGCTTTCTCCATAATCAGAAAGCACATAATTGAAGGTTGAACTTGAGCTATGACTTAATGTATTGTTTCTGCGTTGTTCTATTTTAATAGCCCCATATGGAGACAATAAAGAGACATGACAAATAGTCTGTTGCTAAGTTTCAGTGCGTTCTCTCTGATCCCCATTCATTCTCTTGTCAAGTTACCTATCCCGTCCCCAAATTTTTCTTCTAATTTATAGTGCTCGAACCAATACATTTTTCATTTATACCTAACTGCCAGTCTGACTGGAAATAGCAGAACTACCATGAAAAACTTTTTCTTAAGTAGTGTTTCTTTTGAAGAGAAGAGAAAATATTGACTCAACTGGGTTAGAGAGATACAGAACGTAGTTACATTTACATGATACTTTTTGTTTATTCCTTCTTAGGATTCATTTCAATTTTATTTTTAGTTTTCAGTCAAGTCTCTTTCTTAGCTTCTTGTTGACTTCAATGCTATCTGTTGGTTTCTTAAAATGCAGGGAGTTTTCCGGGCATTTTATGAAGGAAAGTTTTATCTTGATTTTCAGACATTCTGAGACTCTTTTGTTTTCAAGAAATAATTCAAAATAGTTCAAGTAAAATGCATTCATTGTCGTATTCTATCTGATTATTTATTATCATGATTGCTTATAGTTTTGGCTTTTCTTCATTAATGTTCTACTTGGCAATGCAAAATGAGAACATGGTTTCAATTCCTAAAACAGTGATGCTGGGTTTGTAGAAAACTTTTCTTGAGTGAACAAGAATTAAAATAAAACAAAACACTTCAAAATCTGAAGGGCACCTCAAGAATCTCTGTCATCTAATATCATTTGTAAAATTATTTAATCAAACAGTTTAGAATTTTTTTTTTTAAGTTGGAATCTCACTCCCTCAACCAGGCTGGAGTGCAGTGGCATGCTCACGGCCACCCCAGCGTGGACCTGCTGGACTCTAGCAATCCTTCTGCCTCAGCCTTCCAAGTAGCTGAAACTACAGGCGAGTGCTACCACACCCAGTTAATTTTTTACTTATTGTAGAGATGAGGTCTCACCAAGTTGCCCGGGCTGGTCTCGAACCAGTGGGCTCAGACAATCCACTCGCCTCAGCCTCCCAAAGTTCTGGGATGACAGGTTGAGTCACTGAGTCCAGCCAATTATTATTATTATCATTATTTTTAAGGTCCTCTAATGCTGGGCAGAATTCCTCCACACCATTCAACACACGTGGTCTCCCATTCCAATTTTTCAATCCCGGAAGAAGAATTTCTGCAGTTTCTTTGGTAGCCTTTCTGCTAATTATCCTTCTCATTAGCTTGCGGCCTTGACTTAGCAGAAGTAGAAGAAAGATGTCATGGATACTATCAGGATTTAGAAATTTTTCTGATGCAAAAGAGGCTGATTCCTGTATTATTTCTTTACAGTTCCTATATAATCAAGTACTTCTTGGTACTACTGTAAAGAGGACAGGAAACTTGTTACAACAACCTCTTCCAAATCTCAGTGAGTAACTCTCTGGAGTCACTGGAGAATCACCGTTGACTCTTTTCTCTTTCTCTAGAGAGAAAACCTTTCTAAGAACTGTTCTAATCTTTCTGTCCTCTCCACTTCTGTCCTCACTGACTGTGTCTAAAGTCATGAACCATTATCTCCTTCTTGATCTTTTTTTTGAGTCGGAGTCTCACTCTGTCACCCATGCAGGAATACAGTGGCCTGATCATGGCTTACTACAGTTTCGACCTTCTGGGCTCAGGCAACCCCTCCCCCTCAGCTTCCAGAGTAGTTGGGACACCCACCACGCCCAGCTAATTTATTTTTATTTTTGTAAAGATGAGATCTGGCTATGTTGACCAGGCTGGTCTCAAACTCCTGAGCTTCAGTGAGCCTCCCTTCTCAGGAACCTGTCTTTCCAAGAAAGCAGGCAAGAGAGGAAGTGATGGATGCTCGGGCATAAATAGACTAACTTAGAATGAGGAGTTAGGAAAGTGCCTCTCCTCTTGTGTCCATTTTCTCTGCTAAAAAAGGAAGAGAGGTTGAGTCAGAGGAGGTTTGAGGAGACTTGAAAACTTTCAGAATAGCTCCTATAGTGAATTGGAGAGAGAGTCGATTATAAAAATTGCCAAATTCTCACTGTGCCGTTCAATTTTAGTGTTAAGTAACTATCATTGGCAGGGTGTACTGGTTCCCAATGGTAATTCCAGCACTTTGGGAGGCTGAGGTGGGAGGACCATACTTGAGCCCAGGAGTTCAAGACCAACCTGGGTAACATAACAAAACCTCTGTCTCTCCAAAAAAAAAAAAAAAGGACTATTGTAAGATTACATTTTACAGTTCCTTAATGGTTTTCTCATGAAAATGTGGCATCTGCAGGAAGAAGGTTGTTTTTTAAACAGGCTTGAAATGTTTGTTGAACTTTGCTCGTGAATTGGCTAGATATGGTCAAATTGTCACAAATACATGGCTGTATTGATTCACTTTCTTATCTCTGCCCCACAAGCCTAAACAGCACAGGGCAGCAGCCCCTGGTTCTGAGAAGGGAGATCTCTCTTCCTGTTTACCATTGCAAGGTACAACTGCTATTTTCCAAGTCGATCTTCTGAGATACAATGAGTCTTGGGAAAATACAAGGAAATTGGACATTTAAAACTAGAAGGTCGAGTGACATGAGAACTCTCTCCATCATGGGTTCTGAGAAAGTGAGAATGCTGACTAGGAGTCCCAACAAAATGCTGGAAAGACTGAGAGGAAGTCCTGAAAAGGCCTCCTCAGCATGGATCTGGCCAGTGCACTGTGTTTGGGGCTTTACATCTTGCCGCCTGCAGATAAGTCCTTGTCTCAAGTCGTTTATTATAATTTTTATGATGATGGTAAGTGTGTGGGCAGACAATCTCCGATCAAGCTTCCAACCCCTCATTAAATCGTAATGTAGTCGATTGCTGTCACTAAATATAAAACAGTGTACCTGCACTTAGAAAGGAATCAGCTGAATACACTTCGTGACCACAGGGCTTTGTCTATTGCATTTCCCCTCGACTGACTTTTCTTTTCAAGCCTTCTCACTGCCGTGCAGAAAGAAAGCATTACAGCAAAAGAAACTCCCACTTCGCCTGGGCAATCCACATGAGTTAGCAGTCTCATATTACCTGGCACCTTTCTTTCATTGTCTGGTTACCCTCCCTCCACCCCTTTGCCATTTAAAAGCAGTGAAGGAGCCAACTTATACACAAGTTTCAAACTATTCCTGTACCAGGAACAATATATTCTCAACACTACATGCATCCTAGATTTGTCTCGATGTGGTCCATTTATTTTAATTTGGGACTGTCAGCTGGAAAAAAAAAAAAGAGGTAATTAAACTAGTGACTAGCATGGAAAAAACATTCTAAGTCCTGACGCTGAAGCCTGATCCCCGCCAGTTTCTCTATATTTCTTCTACTTGTCAGATCAAAGTCTCAACTCCAAAAAGTCAGCCATGCTTTGATTAATTACTTCATACGATGAATTTGCAAATTATAGTTCTAGGTGATTTATGCCATTTTTTTTAGCTTCAATCAGATTTTTTTTTGGGGGGGTGGAGAAGTTTCTCTATTCACTCAGCCAGTCAGGCTTCATCTTGGAGAAAGCGTGTTTTAAAATCACATTACAGTGTTTTGTGCTTCCAATAGGGTTAGACACAAAGGTTTTCAATACTATGTTGTAGCTTAATGAGAATAGAGGAGAAACCTGCTATTTTATTAGCAGTTTTTTATTATTTCTCTTCACCCTCTCCCACACCTGAATAATATAGATGAGAAATAGAAAGCACGGCTTTTAGTCTTCATTCTCTATTTTTCCTCATCTCCGATGTCTTGTCAAAACAAGTAAAGCGAAATGTATTTGAAATTATTACTTTTTTTCTCCAAAATTATAATTGGGGATTGATTTGGACATTGGATGGAATGTCCCTCAAGGATTGCTCAGCACAGTTTGCGGTATGTTCTTTTGAACAGGAGACAGAAAAAAGTTGCTCCTGGATTGCTAGGCCAGATTCTTCAAGGAAACTGGAAATAAAAAATCTCCTGTCTGTCCCCTGAAGCCACTTACCTGACACCTGAGTCCTCGTTTTTTGGAATGTGATTTTAGATAGGGCTGGTGGCCTCTTGGCCTTTGTGCTCTTAGAATATTTATTTAGTAAGGGCTGTGGTCTCGCCCCAGGAGTCAGGGTCTTGGTTTTTAGAGCAGTGCCTATTCCATGAAACTTAGAATGACAGCTGCACTGAAGACTTGGTATAATCAGGCAGAGCAGGAGTGGAATAAAACCAAACAAATTGAAAGTGAAGATCTTTCAAGAGATTGTCAGCTGCTACCCGAGCAGAATTCAGCACACAGGTATAACAACTCCCAAGGGTGCATATTTACACATGAAATAAACCAAGGAACTGGGGTTTCAAATAATGCAAGTCAGCACAGGTAGTCTGGCACTTATTTAAGAAACACAACTCTGATATAAGTATCATAAATATTAATATTTCCCTTCTGATTCAAGACAATACTCATGACAGCCTTGTAATCCATGAAGCCAAAAGAGAATAATACTGCCAAAAATTTTTAATGATTTTTTTTTTACTATGAAAATGATACAGACCAGATCACGACTAATATAGAAAATAGAGGGAACAATCACCTGTCATTTCACCTCCTTTATATCTATTATTAACTTTTTGGATCTATTGCTTTCCAACATTTTTTCTTAAGTACAGATTAAGTTTTATGTTGCAATCAGAGTTTAAGTATATTTTTATTTATTATTTACTTTCCATGATATCGTATCTACTTTTTACAGTACTCCTAGTCTGTATAATATTTCTTTAAGTGAATACACTATAATTTACTGAACCATTTCACCATTTGCAATTATTTAATTTTTCTCAGTTCTTTGGTATTTTAAATAATGCTGGAATAAACAGCTTGGGGCATAAATATATTTTAAGTTCATTTTCTTAGGCTAGATAGATTCCTATGAGTGCAAATAATGGGTCAAAGTTTTCGATGTATCTACTGCCAAATTCTTTTCTATCAACTTATAATGTCAACAGTAATATGAAAAATGTCATTCTGGGCCAGGAGTGATGGCTCATGCCTATAATCCCAACACTTTGAGAGGCTGAGGAAAGAGGACTGCTTGAGTTCAGTAGTTGGAGAACTGCCTAGGCAACATAGCGAGATGTCGTCTCTACAAAAAATAAAAAAAAAAATTAACTTGGCTTGGTGGTGCACACTTGTTGTCTTGGCCACTCGGGAGGCTGAGGTGGAAGGGTTGCCAGAGCCCAGATGGTCAAGGCTGTGATAAACTGTAATTTTGCCACTACACTCCAGCTTGGGTGACCTTGAGTAAGATCTAGACCTCCCCCCTCAAGAAAAAGTCAACCTTACTATGAGTTGACTGACATTTTATTATAACTTTAAAAACTGATTTGCTAATTTATTGGTGGAAATTCTTTTCTATAATCCTTAGATCCTCTATTATTTTTTGGTGAGAGTCTGTATGTTTCTGTCTGTTGACTTAATTGTTGTTGCTCAGACTTCCTGAAAGGTTTGTTCATGCTTTTTTTTCATTTAATCTTACATTTCTAGATGACTTGAGTTTATCCCACCTCTTCCCATCTTTGGTGATTATCAATTCTCAGCTCTCATCTGGCTGACATGTTTGCGTATCCCGCTTTCTTAAAACATCTTTGGCCTTTGGCGCCTCTCACACCATCTCCTGTTTTCTCATTATCAACTTATCTTTTCTGGGTGTCCTTTCCTCTAGTGCAGTGGTCCCCAACCTTTCTGGCATCAGAGATCAGTTTTGTGGAAGACAGTTTTTCCACAGACAGAGGTAAGGTTGGGGAGGGAGGGTCATCAGGCATCTTGTAAGGAGTGTGCAACCTAGATTCCTCCTGCAAGCAGCTCCCAATAGGGTTGGCTCCTATGAGAATCTAATGCTGTGGCTGATATGACAGAAGACAGAGCTCTGCTCGAGCCCCACCCCACCTCCTGCTGTACCACCTGGTTCTTAACAGGCTCTGCCGGTACCAGTCCACGACCCAGGGATTGGGGAACCCCGCTCTGGTGCATCTCAAATATTTTGGGTTTCTTTGTTTTGCACACCATTCTCTTTTTACTTACCACCTTCATGCTAGATGATTCCATGACTATAAATGCATTTCCTGTATTGATGACTTATACATCCAGCCAGATCTCTCTTTTGACTCATATTGCTAATTACCGACAGTATGTCGCAAACCAAACATCTCAAAAACAATACAGCTGTGGTTGAATTCTTAATGTTCCCCCAAGTTTGCACCTCTCCGTCTTCCACATCTTAGGGGTGGTGTCCTGGCTCACTTGGCTGTTTCAATGGATGAGACATTTGTGTGTCTTTCTTCACTCCTTCCACTTGTTCAGGGATCTCTGTCACGCTGTTTCTGAATCCATCTATTTCCTTCCATATTCACTACTACCTCCATAGTTCAGGCCATTGTCACATATCTGGACTATGAAAACGTTTAGCTAGCTTCCTCTCTGCTGCATGTGCCTTTTATCATGATGCAACCAGAAAGCCATTTTTAGATTGTATCTTTCCTTTGCTTATAATTCTTCAAAAGTTTTCTACAGCATTTGTCATAAGATTCAAGTTCCTTGGTCTGACCTCTACAACCAGGCAGGTTTTTCCCCCACCTACTTCAATAACCTTCCCTTTTGCCTCCTAATATGGTTTGGATGGCCATCCTCCAGCAAATCATATGTTGAAATTTGATCCCCAGTGTTGGAGGTGGGGCCCAGTGGCAGGTGTTTGGGTCCCTGGGCGGATCCCTCATGAATGACTTGGTGCTCTCCTTGAGGTAATGTGTGAGTCGTCTCTCCATTAATTCACAGGATAGTTGGCTGTTTAGTCAAGCCTGGCACCTCTGCCTTTCTTGTACCATTATGATACTTATTCAGGGTCCGCTTATGAGAGAGAACATGTGGTACTCAGTTCTTTGTTTCAAGTAACATCCATCTTAAACCAAAGAGCCAGACGCTCAGACTGCGGTTTGCTAGGTTATTTTGCTGCGGCAGTTGTTAGCATTCCATAGCGGAGCAGTATTCTGGGCTTCAAAATAGCTCTCCTGTCTGCCGCCATACTTCCATGGAGATTGTCCTCCCTCCTTCTGGCTAATTTATCCACATGGGAAGAACAACAGGCTATACAAGGGAAAAGTGGCTTTGCTCCTCTCACTCACGTGATGTGCAATGGTGGTCTTGTATGTGGGGGACACAAAAAAACCCTGGAATTTATATATATATATAAATTATATATATATATATTAAAAATTATATATTTGTTCTTTTTTGTTTAAACCTTAGTCGCCTTCAAAGTCCTCTCCACTGAATGCAATGCACCTATTGAGATGCTTTCTCTCTCTCTCTTTTTTTTTTTTTTTTAGGTTGGAGTCTCACTCTGTTGCCCAGGCTGGAGCACAGTGGCACACTCCCGGCCACCACAGTCTCGACCTGCTGGGTTCCGGTGATCCTTCCGCCTCAGCTTTCCAAGTAGCTGGAAATACAGGCATGTGCTACCACACCCGGTTCATATTTGATATATTGTAGAGATGAGGTCTCGCCAAGTTGCCCAGGCAGGTCTCGAACCCACGGACTCAGGCAATCCACTCACTTCAGCCTCCTAAAGTGTGGGATTACAGGCTGAGCCACCGAGCCCGGCTGAGATGCCTTTTCCACTGCTCAAAACGGTTTTTGAACTCATCAATTTTGATACCTTTTAGTGTTTCTGCCGTTTTTTGTTTCACCTCTTTCACATCAGCAAAATGTTTCCCTTTAAGAACTTTTTTTATCCAAGGAAACAAAAATCAGTTGCTTGGAGCAAGATCAAGTGAATAGGGAGGGTAGAGCACAGGGGTCATGCCGCCTTTGATCAAAAACTGCTGAACACTCAGCGTGATGTGGGCAGGTGCATTGTCATGGTAGAGGAGTCAGTCACCTGTTTGCCACCACTTGGGAAGTTTCTTCCACAAATTGTGATGCAACTTTCTCAAAACTTCCAGATAAAAACTTTGATTTTTTCATTTGATCCGAAGGAACAAATTTTGAGTATACTACAAGGGGCCCACCCTCCAAAAAGATAATTCTGGTTTTTATTGTGGGGGGCTCTCATGTCTGCTGCCTGCCAAGACCTTCCCACATGGCCTCTTTAGTTCCTTTTAACAGCTTTTCGGGCACATGATCAGGTTCAGAAGTGCAGCGCAAAGACCCATCATAGCCAGGGCTTCCTGTGTCTTCAAAATCTGCTGTACAAATGAGTCTAAGCTCTAAAAAAAGTAACCAGCCTGCAGGTGTGTTACTATAAACAGACAAGATCACAGGTGACAGCATACTACCTCCAAACTCTTAATTTTGATGGCTGTTAGCCACCTCTCGTTGCCACACTCATTAACGTGGGAAGGATCTCAAAATAAAGAGAGGCTCAGTCTAACTGGCTCTGTGCAGCCTGCCTCTGCTCTGACTTCCTGTTGAAGGAAGGAGGATTTTGTTCCCACCGTGAAAGTCGTGTTATCTAGATTCAATCTACTGAATTGTGCTCAGTGACTGCTGGTTAATCTTGATTGGATATTATTGCTGACTGAGCAGACTCGGGCGGGAAACAGCAGTTTCAGGAGGGAAGATTCTTCAGATGATAAATTTCAGCAAAAAAAAAGACACTCTATTTTTATAGTCTTGTATTTTATAATACATATAAATTATATATACTAGATGTCCTTATGCTTCTTAGTCGGGCTTGGTGGTCTAGCTACTTGGAAGGCTGAGGCAGAAGGATCACCTGAGCCTGAGCCCAGCAGGCCGAGGCTGCGGTGGCCACGAGTGTGTCACTGCACGCCAGCCTGGATGACAGAGTAAGACTCTAACTCAAAAAAAAAAAAATGTTTCTTAAACTCGGAGCAATTTTTTTTTCTTGTTTACAGCTGGAATTTTCTGGAAGACACAGACTTCAAGTTGGAGTAGGAAAACACTTAAATGCCCAATGTGCAGCAGTCTTCAGCCTTGGCTGAACTGCAAGGTTAAAGGTCTTTTCGATGTAGAGGTCAACATACCTATGAGGGTTTGATGTATTATAAAATATCAGAATTTATAGGTCAAGATTTTCATACACAAGTTAATCATAAATAGTTAGAGAATGCTGTGCTAATTCATGTATGCAAGTTGGTTTACATTCATAACTTGCACAAATACATTAAAAGTTGTTTGGAAATCTGATCCAATAACGTGGATTCTACTTCCAGACCTTTGAAAACGTCTGTGTATGTCTACTTATCCTACAGTACAAGCATGACACCAGTCAACTGGCATAAATAACTAAAAGTGACCTTTAAGCCACTTGTAGGCACAGCAGGGAAATATTTCACCAAGGGTCTTGGCATGGTGAATATCACCTCTGCCTACCTGCATTGTGGGTGACGTCCTGAGATTTGAGGTTACGATATCCTTTTGTGGACTTCAGAGTTAACTGGGATCTCTGCATAGCAGAATGAGCTAACTGGTGTTGGAATGACCTCTTTGCCTTTTCAGACTAGTGGTCACCCAGCCTGTTTGAATAATCCCTTCCAAGTTCACCATAATTTATAGAGATTATTTTAAAGAGTTAACATAGAGTTGTCTATTGTTAATGTTTGCTTATTTCCTTCCAGTCTTGCAGTTATAGACTTGAAAAACTGGGAGTCCACGGTATAGAGTTTGGTTAGCCTTTGTTCATGTAATATTCCATCACAGACACATCTATTGTTCATGAAAGTGAGCTATATACTGCCTGCTCCTTGCTGTATCCCACCATGCAAAGGCATCAATAACTTATTTATCTATTCTCCTGAGGTTTGGCATTAATGGTGTCTTGCTATTATAAATACTACTGTCGGCCAGGTGCAGTGGCTCATGCCCCAAATCCCAGCATTTTGGGAGGCCGAGGCAAGAAGACTGCTTGAGCCCAGGAGTCCAAGACCAGCATGGGCAACACAGTAAGACCTTGTCTCTGCAAAAAATAAAAGAAATTATCCAGGTATAGTGGTGTGCACCTGTAGTTCCAGCTACTTGGGAGGCTGAGATGGAAGGTTCACTTGAGCCCAAGAGGTTGAGGCCGCAGTGAGCTGTGATTTTGCCACTGCACTCCAGCCTGGGCAACAGAGTGATACTCCAACACTAATAATAATAATAATAATAATAATACTGCTGCAGACATGCTTGTGCCTGAAAGGTTTATGTTCATTTCTATTTCTTAAAGATAGATCCTGAGAAGGGGAATCAATTTTAGTGTATTAATGCATATTCATAAAAAACTTCTAGGGAGAATGTACCAGATTTTAGGCCTAATGTGCTTCTCTTGCTAATACAAGGATCTCATTATTACAAAAATATTTTTAAATAAGGTTTTTTGTTAATTTGATAGGAACTGAATGATGTCCCATTCATTGAAACCATATGTCTCTGTTTACAAGTGAGAGTAATCATTTGTCATAGAAATTTTTCTGTGATCAGTTTGTTGATCTTTTTTTTTTCCTTTGAGTTGAAGTCTCACTCTCTTGTCCGGACTGGAGTGCAGTGGCACACTCACGGCCACTGCAACCTTGACCTGCTGAACTCAGGCGATCCTTTCACTTCAGCCTTCCAAGTAGCTGGAACTACAGGCACGCACAACCATGCCCAGCTAATTTTTGATTTATGGTAGAGATGAGATGCCACTAAGTTGCCCCGGCTAGTTCTGAACCCCTGGACTCAGGCAATCCTCTCACCTCAGCCTCCCAAAGTGCTGGAATTACAGGCTTGAGCCACCTCGCCTGGCCTCTGTTTTTCTTTTTTTTTTAATTGAGGCCAGACCAGTGGCTCATACATATAATCCCAACACTCTGGGAGGCTGAGACGGGAGGATTGCTTGAGCCCAGGAGTTCAAGACCAGCCTGGGCAGCATAGCAAGACCTCGTCTCTACAAAAATTTAAAAAAAAAATTAGCCAGGTGTGGTAGCATGTGCCTATAGTCCCAGCTTCTTGGGAGGTTGAGGTGGGAGAATCACTTGAGGTCCAGGAGTGGGATACTGTGGTGAACCCTGCTCATACCACAACACTCCAGCCTGGGCGAAAGAGTAAGACTCTGACTCAAAAAAATAAAATAAAAATAAAAGCAAAAGTTGAAATGATGGTATATATTTTCCTTGTCCCATGTCAGCCATTCTCAACCTTGGCTGACATGAGAATCACCTGAATGCTTTTAAAAAGGTCACTGATGCCACGCTCCTCCCCCAGTGGGTCTGACTTAACTGACAGGGCCGGAGTCCTAGCATTGGCATTTGTCCAGCTCCCTAGATCATTGTGATCTGTATCCAGAGTTGAAGACCACCATCAATGCAGACTCTCCAGATATCAACCTGCTGTCTTGTCCTATTATCTGTCTTAATTTTTAAAACTTTTACAGATGTTTACATTTTTAAAAATAAGTAAAAGCATGGGTCCTATAGATTTTAAGGTATGCACTCAGAAGCCAGACTGCCTGGGTTAAGTCCCGCCTTTGTCCTCGATAAGCTATATAACCTTGAACAGGTCATGTTATCTCTCACTGCCTCAATCTTCTCTTCTGTAAAGTGGGATTAATTTATAGTGTTCACTCATAACTTTGTTAGAAAGATTAAATTAGTCAGGTGCAGTGGCTCTCTCCTGTAGCTCCAGAACTTTGGGATTGGGAGGTGGAAGCGAGAGGATTGCCTGAGCCTACGGGTTCGAGACCAGACGGGGC